>NC_051156.1:81994004-82119775 GCF_013339745.2 Dermacentor silvarum | reverse complement strand
TACCGAATGAGTGCAAAGGGATTTCTGGAAAGTAATTCTCAAGTAGTGCGATATCCATTCCGCATAACGCTTCAAAAATGGCAGGTATTTCATCAGACCCGCTTGCCTTTTTAGAATCAAGAGACCGGAGCTGCTGAAATACTCCTTCTTGGCTGATAATAATATCACCCATCGATTCAGGTAAGTAGCACGTCACACTTCCCTGTTCCTGGCTGCTGTTGCGTCTTGTGAAAACTGACTGAAAGAAACCGTTCAGACTATCTGCAATGTCAGCTTTTTGCGTCAGAATTTCATTTCCACATTTTAGTTTCACAATGTTCTCCCGCCTATGAGCCATATAAAGCCAAAACTTTCTAGGGGAATGCTCAAGAAAACTACTGAGCTTGTTATTAAAAAAATGTGCTTAGATGCCAACAGCGCATCCTTCAGTTCCCTTCGTACACGTGTTATTTCTTTTGAGTCATGCTTTCTGTGACGCAGTCTGTTAATTTCCGCTTCTTATGAGCAATATCTCGCGTTATCCAGGGATTACGCTTCTTTATTTTCTTCTGTGTGCTAGGAATAAATTCATCAATGCAATGTTTGATAATACCTTTGAAGTGCTGCCAGAACTCATCTACAGTTTCCTGCTCTGATATACGCTGTAATTGGCTGAATCAATACACTAGTGCGTCGAGAATGGAAGTATCATCTGGATTCGCGTAATTCTTCATTTGTACAGTCTTATAAGATCTAATTCGCGACACACCTAATGGAATGGTAACAGAAACCATTTTGTGATCAGAAATACCATCGTCAACGCACATCTCATAATCATCTATTTTATTTGATAGGAACACCAAGTTCAATATCGACATGGACAAAGACGTTACTCTCGTATATTCCCTGACTATTTGCCTTAAGTTCGGAGCAAACATTATTTCTAACATCTTTTCACCACAGTCAGTCTCAATGCGACCAGACAAGGAAGCAAACCATTTAATATGCGGTAGATTAAAGTCGCCAGTCAGTATAAGCCTGGTGCTCCCGATTACATGGCCACAAAGAAAACTATTCAATTCGTCAAGAAACTCGGGTGCTGTAGCGGGTGGTCTATACACGACTACAACTAGGTACACAGTGTTTGAAACGTTTATTTTACACCACGCTGTTTCTGCGACACTGCTTTGAACTGCCGAGGCAACAACAGAATTTTTGACGATTATAGCAACTCCGCCCCCTCGCGAGTCCCTGTCTCATCTAAACATCTTGTAGCCTTCCGGCACGATGCAGTCATCGGTAACACCATTCTGTAGCCATGTTTCGCTTATGGCCACTACATATGTGGGCTTCTCGAAAGCGAAATATATTCGAGTGCAGTTCCCTTATTCACAATGCTTCTGGCATTCAATAAAAGAAGCCTCAGCTATGCCTGCGGTGATGACTCTGGTGTGCGTAGTGCGTCGCACGAAGTGCGATCCTCCAGACTACTGCGTAAGAACGCGGCAGCAGCCCCCGAGGCATCCATCTGTTTTCTGTTATCGTTGCGGCTTCGACACAAATATTGTTCATCTTTGTTGATATCCCACCCATAGAAGCGACCATTTATTCTAATTTTATCATGCACTGGCATAACCTTAGCACCACTAGCCCGTTCTGAAGCTGAACTTTTCCATAGCTTGCGTCTTATTTATACTGTTTCTCGGGCTTAGTCATGACTAATGGTTATAGATGTTCCTTTCAGTTTCCTGCAGTTTTGTAGAACACTTTCTTTCTCGCGGTAATCATAAAACTTCATGAATATGGGCCTAGTCCTATCTGGTCTTTCTTTACCAAGCCGGCGGATTTTTTCAATCGTTTTGACTTCCACACCAAGTGTTTCTTTAAAAAGGTTATCTACTATGGCTTCCATTAAATCACTCACGGAGGCTCCTTCGCTTTCAGGGACGCCAAAAACCAAACGATTATTGCGCCTACATCGGTTTTCGTAGTCTGCAAGCTTTCCGGCTTGTTGCTGGACGATATGTTCTACATTTTCGCTTCGTTTGTTCATCTCCTGAATTACTGTAAGATATCCGCTTAATCGTTGTGTTCAGGTGTTCAGTTTGTAAAGGCGTTTATTAGGCACCAGCCTTTTGGACCGACCGTTAGTTCAAGGCCCGAGATCTCAGCACGAGCGGCGTTTCTTTAGGAGAGCGCAGGAGGCATCGACCCACTAGAAAGGGCTGGAGAGCATCACCCACTTTGGCGTTCGTATCCTTCGCTACAATCACCCCCGGGAGCGAAAAGGGAGCCGTCGTGCGACCTGACAGCTGGTCACAATGAGTGGGTCATAGTAGGTCTTGAGGCACTCGACGTTGACAATGTCGCGTCCACGACGCGACATATGTCCGTACAAGGTTCAACTGGTTCGATCACGTAGTTGACGGGAGATGCGCGTTCGACGATACGGTAGGGGACTTCATACTTGGGCACTAGTTTGGATGAGAGACCAGGTGTAGCGGAAGGAACCGAGAGCCACACAAGCGCTCCAGGAAGGAAGGTGGGTGCAGAAGTGGTGTGACCGCGTGTACTCTGCTGGCGCTCTTGGTCACTGGATATAAAAACCCGTGCGAGATCGCGGCACTCTTCAGCATGTCTTGCCGAGTCAGAAATGGGCGCACATTCGATGCATCCGGCCGGTACGGTAGAATTGTGTCGATGGTGTGCGACGGGTGCCGACCGTACAGTAGGAAAAAAGGTGAAAAGCCAGTGGTGCTCTGAGTGGCGGTGTTATAGGCGTAAGTGACGAAGGGCAGAGTGGCGTCCCAATTAGTATGGTCGGAGGCGACGTACATGGCAAGCATGTCCCCGAGGGTACGGTTGAAGCGTTCGGTAAGGCCTTTGGTTTGAGGGTGGTACGCCGCAGTTGTGCGATGAACAATGTGGCACTCCTTGAGAATGGCTTCAACTACTTCGGACAGGAAGACACGTCCGCGATCACTAAGCAGTTCCTGGGGTGGCCCATGTCGCAGGATGAATCGTCGAAGCAAGAAGGAGGCAACATCGCGCGCTGTAGCTGCCGGTAGGGCGGCAGTTTCGGCGTATCGCGTCAGGTGGTCGACTGCCACAATGGCCCAGTGATTCCCAGCTGACGTCAGTGGAAGGGGCCCATACAAATCGATGCCGACGCGTCCAAACGGCCGGGTAGGGCAAGGTAAAGGTTGCAGACCGGCTGGCGAGAGGCGGGGCGAAGTTTTCCGGCGCTGGCAATCGGGACAAGAGCGAACGAACTTGAGAACGTAGCTGTACATCCCGCGCCAGTAATACCGCTGTAGAAGACGCTGGTAAGTCTTGAAAACGCCGGAGTGTGCACACTGTGGATCAGCATGGAAAGCTGCGCATACTTCGGAACGCAGACTGCTGGGTACCACTAACAACCACTGGCGTCCGTCGGGGTTATAATTGCATCGGTGAAGCAGGTTGTCGCGAATGGCAAAGTGACGTGCTTGGCGACGCAACGTGCGAGTGCTTGGTTGTGCCGACGAACCAGAAAGCTAGTCTAGAAGTGAGGCAATGCAATGGTCCTTGCGCGGATCAGAAGCGATGGTGTTAAGGTCGAGCGAAGAAACAATAATCTCGGATAGGGAAGAGCAGGTATTGTTAGGCAAGGGAGAGCGCGAGAGGGCGTCGGCGTCAGAATGCTGTCGTCCGTTGCGGTACAGCACGCGGTTATCGTAGTCCTGCAAGCGAAGTGCCCATCGAGCAAGATGGCCAGAAGGGTCTTTCAAGGACAACAGCCAACATAGTGCATGGTGGTCCGTGACGACGTCAAATGGACGGCCATATAAATAAGGTAGGAACTTAGTCAGAGCCCAGACGATGGCTAAGCATTCTTTTTCTGTCACACTGTAATTTGTCTCAGCTTTTGTAAGCGTTTGACTTGCATAGGCGATGGCATATTCAGGAAACCCTTCTTTGCGTTCGGCAAGAACAGCGCCAAAGCCAAGCCCACTGGCATCTTTATGCACCTCAGTAGGAGCTGTCGGATCGTAGTGGCGCAAAATTGGCGGGGGAGGTAAGCAGATGACGCAGCTTTGTGAAGGCCTCCTCACACTGGGACGACCAAGAAGTGAGGGGCCCGTTGCGTGTAAGCCGTTTCGTCAGGGGTGAGATAATGGCGGCCAAATTGCGAATGAAGCATCTGAAGTAAGAACACAGACCTATGAAACTGCGCAATTCTTTGACGGATGTTGGCTTAGGGAATTCGGCGACGGCCCGAAGCTTGGCCGGATTGGGGAGTATCCCATCCTTGGATACGACGTAACCGAGGATCGTCAGCTGCCGAGCTGCAAATCGGCCCTTCTTGAGGTTTAGTTGTAGGCCTAAGTTTGCTAAGCACGTCAAAACACACCGTAGGCGTTGAAGGTGCGTTGTGAAGTCCGGCGCAAAAACAACGTCATCAAGGTAGCACAAGCATGTGTGCCACTTCAAGCCACGCAGAGCGGTGTCCATCATGCGCTCAAAGGTTGCGGGCGCATTACAAATCCCAAAAGGCATTACGTTAAATTCGTATAAGCCATCGGGTGTTACAAAGAGTGTCTTTGGCCGATCGGCGTCAGCCATGGGTACTTGCCAATACCCTGAGCGCAGACCTAAAGATGAAAATAATTCTGCGCTTTGTGGACTGTCAATGGCGTCATCTATGCGCGGGAGAGGGTAGACGTCTTTCTGTGTGATCTTGTTTAGGCGCCGGTAGTCGACACAGAACCACACAGAACCATCGTTCTTAGTAACGAGGACCACAGGGGATGCCCATGGACTGTTGGAAGGTCGTATCACCTCGCGGCGAAGCATGTCGTCGGCTTGTTCGTTGATTACACGACGCTCTGCAGGAGATACACGATACGGGCGTTGCTGCTATGGCGGTTGCGAGCCAGTGTCGATAAGTAACAGTTGATGTCCGGCCTAGGGAAGATTGCCCGTCATCGAAAGAAAAACGAAATTCTTCCAAGAGGCACACAAGTTGAGATCGCTGGACCGGCGTAAGGTCATCGGCAATAGAAGAATCAAACACATCACTGGACGGTCCCTCACAGGCAGAAATAGCGGTGAGCGCACTAGAACTAGCGCAGTAATTTTCATCGGGCACGTCCATAACTTGCACGTCTTCAACCGCTTCGACATTTCCTAGACATTTCCCTCGGAGCAGCATGACAGGGTATGGGAACGGGTTGCAAACGAAAATGGTGCTGTAGCCCTGCTTGATGTCCACTGTCGCAAAGGGTAGCCGCCGGCCTGTCCGAGTAAGGAAGCGGTCAGATGGAGAGAGCAGCGCAACAGCGTCTGAGATTCCGCTGCAGTACATGGGCACGACTGTTGATGCGCGGGGAGGAACGTGGGTGTCGTCGTGGACAATGAGCTTGCTCGACAGGGGAATATTGTCGGTGATCGGCAAATGTAACAGCGGCGATAGTTCCATCTCGGCCCGTGCGCAATTGATAACGACATTGTGGCGCGAGAGGAAATCCCAGCCGAGGATAACGTCGTGAGAACACGAGGTGAGGATTATGAATTCTATGGCATGCAGAACGTCGTCAATAACCACACGAGCAGTGCAAGCCGCTAAGGGGTGGTAATGCTGAGCACTCGCTGTGCGGAGGGACAGTCCAGAAAGGGGCGTCGTGACTTTCCGAAGTCGGTGGCAAAGCTTAGCGTCCATAACACATACGGCGGCTCCACTGTCCACGAGTGCAGATGCGCGAACACCGTCAACAAACACTTCGATCACATTTGAAGGACTGCGTTGAGGACTTTGACGTTTCGACGGCGCCGCAGCCCTTGCATCTTGGCCTGCGACGATTAGTTTTCCTCGTCCCGAGTTACGGGACGGGGTCGCATCGGCGACACTGAGCGACGGCGTGGAGACGGTGAACGGCGGGTAGTTGGCGTCGGGCGCAAAGTCGGTCACACAGCCGAATGGAGTTCGTAATATGGCCGCTTGAACTGGCTTGTCACGGCTGATGCGGCGCTAGGCGGCTGAGCGCGATTACAATAACGAGCGACGTGACCGGCATAGCCGCACGCAAAGCATATGGGCCGGTTGTCGGAAGTATACGCCATCGGTTCGCTGGGGCAGGTGCCATCCATGTAAGAGCTCGCGTTGTACAGGGTGGATGCTGGTATGACGGCATGGCGGGCTGCGGTCGGGGCCTAGCCGCAACGTCGCCATAACGGAGAGGCACACTCGGAGAGAGTGGTTGAGACTCGCGATGACTTCAGCATAGGTGAGTGCTGCAGCTGTCGGAACATGTTGGGGCGTCGCGACGACATCGGCGTAGCTTAGTGGGCGGCCGCAGGACGATGCTGATGCTGGTATGGCAAGACCTCGGCGATTTCCTGCTCGATTGCGCGACGGAGCGTGGGCATAACATTCGTTGCGGGCTGTTGCACATGCTGTGGCTGAGCGAAGGTTAGCAAGGAGAGCTGGCGTGCAACTTCCTCCCGAACGAACGCTTTCACTTCTGTCAGCAGTGCTGTCTGGTCGGAGATGGTGGCCAAACCAGCAATGTGTCCGTCACGCGATGAAGGGCGACGTGTCATGGAGCGCTGCCTTCGTATATATATATATATATATATATATATATATATATATATATAGCTCCTCGTAGCTTTGGCATAGAGTGACGATGTCGGTCACGGCCTGAGGATTCTTCGCAAGCAGCATGTTGAACGCATCGTATTCAATCCCTTTCATGACATTTCTTATTTTGTCGGAGTCCGACATCGTCGCGTTGACCCGTCTGCACAAGTCCACAACATTGTCGATGTAGCTGGTAACTGATTCAGCCGGCTGCTGTGCACGTTCTCGCAAACGCGATTCCGCTCGCAGCTTGCGCACCGCAGTGCGACCAAACACCTTCCTTTCTTCCTAATAGTGTCTATTTTACGATCTGAGGAAGCTTGATTGTCTAGAATTGCTTGCAGCATTTGCGCATTCGTTGGCCCAAGCTTTTCCTGAATGTCCCCAGACAACAGAATCGAAATCACAGAACACTGCCAAAGAATAATAAAACATCTGCCAGGGCACGGTACTACTAACAAGAATAGGTCATCACTTCTAAAACAAACGACATTTGGAAGGTAACCAACCTGCGTAGGCATAAGCAGAGCCTTAGCCATGTTCTTCAACAGATGCGTGCCGTGCCCTCTGAAGAAATCGTTGTCGCGCTGCTCCTTTAATAGCTCCGCCGTTTATGACGTCACACTCTGTGATTGACGATCCTCCCGTAGATAGCCCGCTGTCATGTCGATCTGTCGATGCTCCAGAAAGAAACCTGGTGCAAAGAAGCACGGTGATGCAAAGGTAGCAACTCACAGCATAACCTGCCTAGGCATAAGCAGAGCCTTAGCCATGTTGTTCATCAGATGCGTGCCGTGCCCTCTCCTAGCTAAAAAGTATAAGCTGGGGAACCCCCATATCCCCACTTAATTACCTTAGACGCAGTAAGAAGGGCTCTCTCACTGAAGGTCCGTTGTGGAAACGTCTATTACATGTTGTATCGTTTATCCTAGAATAGGATGGGCGCTCGCAGTTTGAACTTACTTCCAGAAAGTATACGAAAGTAGAGTATGACCTCTGCACATGAAGAGAACACTCATTTGATTCTACGTAGAGGCTCTGCATGGAGCTTTTTCTGAAGGCACCGGTCGGAAGGCGGATACGTAGATGGTGCAAAAGATCTAGCATCTTGAGGGCGCTAAGTCCTATAGGTGCTAATGTAGCACCAAACGAGGGCCTAAAGAGCTCTTGTGTAGGGTCACTACCCCGTGTTGTGCGCGACAGCATTTTAGGTATATTGGTTGTTCTTAGGCATTTACTTTAATATACTTTATGTGGGGAATAAAGCTAAGCTTTGAGTCTACTATGATACCTAAGAATTTGTTTTCGCCATTCACACGTACACTTTCTCCTAGGAGTTCAATATTGGGCTCTGGGACTAGGCATATTTTTTGTAAATATGACTCTGGAGCTCTATTTGGCATTTCGCTTAAATTCATTCTCTAATTGCGATAGCAATTATATGGACAGTCCAAGCGGATTTCTGCCGTCGCCGTAGCCGTCCTTGTCGCCGTCGCCGTGAGGTTCAGTATAGAGCCCAACGGCGATGAGATCATCGCCGCGTGCCGTATGCCGTATGTGCGAGTGAAAGCGCGTGAGGGACGCGCGCTTTCACGATGAGCGAACGCACGGCGGAGAGCAACCGCGACTTCTTCCGTCGCGCGAAAGGCCGTGGGGGGACGGGAGGTAGGCAGGAGAGGCGACGTTTAGCTGCGGCACCAAATGCGTATTTATATAAAAACGTAGTGAGGCGAGAAATGTGGTAAAGACTTCCGACGCTGCTCGACGAGTGTCCTGTTCTGATCTCGTCGAATACCTCCGAGCCGCCCCAAGAGGCACCGCCAACAGTCACCAACGCCGCGCGCGTTCGGTGCGAATGCGGTAAAACGCCGACTGCGTCGACAACAGTTCTGCGCGTTGCTGCTGCTGCATGTCCAAGTTTATACGACTTATAAAATAAGTATCCTTACTCCGTATAGCTCTCTACTTATTTGCTATCGCAATTCATGCTTCGCCAGCATGTAACACGACATCATTAATGCAGGACTGTAAGTCTCCCATGTCCGCGGACAAACTACGCACTCCAAAAACTTACTTACGCATTGTCTAAAGTACTAAAGAGCTTTAATTTCACTGAATTATCAGTAAAATATATCTCATACCGGGAAATTAGGAAAATATTTTAATAAGGGATCTTCTTGATCAGTGTTTTTGCTTACACTGTGGACCTCGGCTAGGTTATGCGTTTGAATTCCTAAAATACCATTGATTTGTGTATTGTGTCAATTTTTTCTGCAACGATTGCAACTTAGTGTTTTTATTACTTTTAGTTTTTTGTGTCATTACCTGATGTATTTTTGGGGGTTCGGAGCAGTGTCAAGCCGCATAACAGCGACTTTTTTTGTTTATCTCCTCAGCCATGTGATATCCAAGTGCTATAAATTGTACTGCACCATCCATGTCTCAAATAAGAA
Organism: Dermacentor silvarum; assembly: GCF_013339745.2. NCBI lineage: Eukaryota > Metazoa > Arthropoda > Arachnida > Ixodida > Ixodidae > Dermacentor > Dermacentor silvarum. Next base: position 82,110,721 of record NC_051156.1, on the reverse strand, counting down.
AGAAAGAGTCTCTCCACGAAGTGCTGTGAGCAATAAACTCAGGAGCGATAAGGTTTGGTCCCGGGAGCTCGTCAGACGCTATGAATAATTCTGTTTTGCTGGGTTGGTAATGTGGCGCTATGTAAATGGAAGAGATGATTATTAACTGATGGAAAACAATCTCTCGCACAGACATCGCCTCGAGGGGCGTCTCAAGAGAAAGATTCTGACAAGCAGCACACTGATATACAATTATTCCTACACCACCTGACGAGAAAACTGCGTCGCCACAGCCTTTCCGCAAGAAAGCATACTGTCTGTGGAAATTTCTGTAGGTTTGAGATGTGTTTCCTGAACACACAGTACCTTTGAATTATATCGTCACGGTTGCACGAGAGCGACAATGAAGACGATCACCAACAAGTATTGCACAAGACGGAACTCCACAGCGCACTTGTCCTCAGCTTTCGTACCATGCGGACAGGTGATCAGGCCACAGTCAATCACGGCGTAAACACCCGGCGCACCTGGGCCATCAGCATCCGCGACGCCGCAACCGTCCGTCGTCTTGACCCATATGCGCGACCCTGGCACCTTCTCTGGCAGTGGCACTGAGAACGTGGACGTCGGTGAATAGCTTGACATATACGAACGCGTCGCTGCACAAAACCGATGGGACCCGGCAGTGATGCTCGCAAATCTTGTCTTCGACATCCAGAGACCAGCACGCACCTGGCATGACAAACTTGAAGAAGAGCTGACCAGCAGGGACTTATGTAACCAAAACTACGGGATATCCTCGCAAACGCGTGACAGTGCCACCACCCCCGGAGACCGGTAGGAAACTAGGCGCGCAAGCGGTTGAACGGCGTGAAAGAGAGGGTGGTGCGAACGTAGACATGGTCGACCCGGGTCGGCCTTTTGGGCTAAGATCCCATCGTAGTGAAGAAGCACATCGTAGTACCTGTTCTTACCCTTGTACTTGGGACCTCCACAGGCCCCAGCTGCTGCAGGGGCCTTGTACGGCGCGTTTTTCAGGTCGCAACCTCCGGAGCCCATCATTCGGGGGTATCTGCCATTCCAGGCGGGGGTACGAGCACTTCACTTGAACCCATTCTACTGCCCGGCCTGACCGCTTGGCGATCCTGGACCTTCGACCAGCGCCCGGCCCGGTCCTCCCTGGTGATTGGTGAGCTAGCAGTTTTCCTACCTTCTCTGCCGGCTCGCCAACAACGCCTATGGGTCCATTCCCCATCAGGCGTTGCTAGATGCACTTCGATGGGCCGGGGCAGGCAACCGATTCGTCCACCTCATCACCCTTGTACACTGACAACCGTACGAGTATCGTCACTGCCTACGGCATCACCACGCCCATCCCCTTCCTTGCCGGGATCCGTCAGTACTGTCCTCTCAGCGGGCTCCTGTTTAACCTTGTAGTTGACCCTATCATCCGGGACATCCAGTGTGGTGATCGTCCCCATCATATCCTGGCGTACGCCGACGATTTAACACATTTGGCGGCCAGTCCCGGGGCATTGCCAACCCGCATTGACCGCATTGTAGCCCTAGCGTCAGAGCTTGGTCTCGCCCTCACCCCCGCTGTAGTAGGAGGATGGCATTTTAATGTTTGTGCTCAGTGTGCGGGGCCGAGAAATTGAACGCGCGGGCTTTTCAGTGCTTGTGTTCGGCGTGTGGGGCCGAAAAGCACAGGAGTGCGCGTGGCTGGTGCGCGTGATCGGTGCGCTTTCCGCGAGAGAGCTGCTCGAGAGACGGGGCCGACAAGCTCAGCGGAGCGGGCCAGAACGGTGGTCTCTCGCCGGGCTCTGCGGATCTAACAGCGGGTCACGTCCTGACGTCATCGATCGCGACCCTGTTAAACCGGGCTTCGACCCGGTTCGCTGTCCTTGGAGGCCGAGCTACCTGGCGGATCCTGCCGTGGTCGGGCTTCGCCCGGGCTCTCTGACGTTCCTGAGGCGAGCGGTGCTGCGGTGTCCAGCGCTGTCCTGCCCTGTTGAGTCCGGGCTGCGCCTCGGGTCCCATTAGGCCGAGATAGGCCGCCCTACGGTGTCATGGCAATTCGTTACCCGCCGACGCCCTGCGCCCCGGTTCCCCTCACTGTAGCAGCGACGTGCAGCTCAGCTGCGTCCCAGCCGTCGCTACCTCAGCGCTGCAGCGGGTGACCTCTACGGCGACTGGAACTGAACTGTGAGTGGTACAGCACCGGACTAGCATTGCCCCCAATAGCCCGACTTGTGTCAATTACCCTCTGTAATTCGTGTGAGTCTGGTCCTTGTCTGCTGTCCGTGTTAAAAATTGTTCCTGTCTGTCTTTGAGTGATTCCTTAGTGTGTCTGGCTGAGCTGCGCGCACAAAAACCACCACACCCGCCAAGTGCCGCTCCCTCCATCCGAGCGGCGTACACCCGATGGGGACCAGACCCTCGAGCTTCACGGTCGCGGGTTCTACCATCCCTGCTATGACTGATTTCGACGCCCGGTCGCCCGGTGGGCTTCCGCATTCTAAACGACGACGTAAACATCAACCGGGCGATTCAGAGGGGTACAGCGTTACTAACACCTATGTTGGCCTATGTCCCAGCTGCTGCAGGGGCCTTGCACGGCGCGTTTTTCAGGTCGCAACCTCCGGAGCCCATCATTCGGGGGTATGTGCCATCCCCTGCGGTGATACGAGACACTGCACTTGGACCCATTGCACTGCCCGGCCTGACCTCTTGGAGTCCCTGGACCTTCGATCAGCCCCCGGCCTGGTCCTCCCTTGTGTTTGGTGAGCCTGCAGTTTTCTACCTTCTCTGCCTGCTCGCCCGGCCAAACCCACCTTCGGTGGCCACTACCTGGCCTGTCCTCGACCAACTGGACTACGAGTCAAGGTCCGAACAGAGAGCCTCCCAGGTGGTTTCCCTGGTGCCTTGGCAGTGCCTACCTGCCGACTTGCTCCTGGGCCCTGCTCCGGCGCCATCCTGGGCCCTACCTGAAGTTCGATGAGCCAGCCGTTTCTCCACCTCGCACCCGCCTGACTGCTGGCTCGGCAACACATGCTACTGGTGGTTCCATCCTCTGGTAGCCCCTTACCTGCGTGCCGGGAGCCTTCGGGGGCCTGGCCCACCTGACTGCCCTCCTGAAGCATCGGTGCAGCCCTCTGGCCGCATGACCACCCCGTCGCGGTCACAGCGGTCGCAGCGATGTACCAGGGCATCGAATGAGTCCTCTCCGTCAGGAGCCTCTGTTTTGCCACCGCTGACGGGCTCGGAGGCGTCTCCGACCACCTCGACGTCCTCGAGCGCAACCGGTTCTGCTAGGCAACCTTCTAGGGAGGGGCAGCTGCTCTACCTGCACTTCCCGCATCATCAGATGCTGCGAGACGGAGTGCCGCACCTCCTACGGTGGCACATCGTGGACCTCTCGTCGACCATCCCTGATTCGCCACCTCGAGCAGAAACACGGTATACAAATCACCACAAGGCACAAGTGCTCCCTCTGTGTGGAGGAGCTCCAGCAGAAACCTTCCGCCCACGCCTGCTTCGCTAACGGCAGTTTGGAGGCCCCTACCACCCAGGCCCGCTGCTAGTGCCCTCACTGTGCGACATGATTTGCATATGCTTGGGGCCTTGCGAACCGCATCCTGTGGCATGCGAAACAGGATGCCATTGTACGCACGGCATCTCGGCGAGCCGCTCGAGCTCGCGCCCTGCCTGCTGCGACCAGCAGTGACACTTAGGCCTCCACTCCTGCGGAGCAGCCAGCGAGCCCCCCCCCCACGGAATACGGGCGGCCGCGGCGATTGCCGCGGCAAGAACGCGGTTGACTAACCACGTGCGGGAATACGGGAGCGGCTGCGGAGACTTCCACCGTCGCCGCTTGCTGGGGACCACAGAGACCCGGGCGATGTCAGCGGGATCTCACGTGACCCACCCGGTGGCGCAGATAGCGCTTGCGATTCCCGTGCGCCGCCCGCGGAGGGAGAGTTTCCGCTCTCCCAACTCTCCCTGCCGCGCAGGCGCCTCACGCGACGTTCGCTGCGCGTGCGGCAGTCATCCCACATCCATCCACCCTTAAATGCTGCCCTACGGCGGAGAAATCGCTGGAACGGCGGCATTGACAAATTATCCGGGCAGATGCAATGGTAAGCTCCGGCAGGAAATGGCAGAATCCACGTTGATAGGCCGCACAGTCCTGTGTGGCAGCCGCCCAGATATGGCAGCTGTCACAGTGGTTGATGATGACGGGGGTTGAAGATGGCTTGCCCTCAAGATGCGCGCCCGTAATGTCCACCCGGGAACAGCGGGTCAGGACTTTCTCGAAGCGGCGCGCGCGCGTGCACGATGAACCTCGCACCGACGCATCCTCGTGGGAGTGTATGATGGTGGGCCTCCGCTGCAATTTGAGGCCGAGACAGCAGGCAGGGACGTGACGATGGCAGCAATAGCAAGTCCAGGCGGCTTCACTCATTCTGCAAAGTCGCTCAAATGCACTCCACAAACACTAAGAATTAAGGCAGTAGAGGCTGCCGCAGCGTCGGCCGTCTGACACTATGCTGAACCATCCGTCTACCGCATTGCTTTATGCGGCAACAAAAAAAAACTAAAAAATCCAGTTCGTTTGAATGAAGTTATGCGCTTCGACCGAATTTTTCCGGTCCGATACAGCGTGAAAGTGGGCGATGCTAGCATGAACAAAGCGCTCTATGGGCCCCCGTGATTTCGCTTATTCCGCCCGCAAGATATTGAGTCCATCTGAACCAAAATACACTTTCTATTTCGAACGAGGTTTCTCCGCTCGGGCGAGTATAGTAAAACTAGCGAATCCGTTTGCCCCCACTAAATGTCCCGGCATGGTCGTCTTCGAACTTGCGACCGGCAGCTCCGAAGGGCCTTAGGCCTAATCGCGTCCATGACGGATACCAATGCCACAAAAGACCCATAAAAGGTTCCAATGAGCCGCCGTGAAGAGATGCAGGCCTAGCTAAGTGGTCCCCGCTCGCTACTCAACACGCAGCTTCCGAGCCGACTCCTGGGACTGCGCCCCGCTGACGTCCTAGCCAGCGTTTCCGGCGCCCGGCTCCCAGAGCCAAAGATACAGAAAGGAGGCTATGTACATATGTACAGAGAAAATCTACCACCGCGTCGACTGCTGCACTCACTCGCTTCGGGCGTACTCTTCGGAGAAAACTCTCTGCAAATCTCAGCGTCTACACGAGTTCGGTGACACTGGTGCAGTGTTAACTCGCACCCAAGAAAGCACATGCTTAATCTAGCTAGCAATCACGCCTTTGGGTGAGGCCTAACGCTGGCCCGGACAAAGCCTTCCTCGCACCGAACCGATCGTCGTCCCGTTTTCTAAGAGCTTACCCCACGTTGGGAACGCCAATTGTCGGGATAAGTGGGGATGCCAACGGCCCTCTGCCTCGGCACACCGAGCCCCGCGGTTGGCGCATGCCTGCCCATCAACCGCGGTCCAGTACAAGCTCGAGGAAACAATAGACGACAACCACGTGTACACTCGGAATGCATTTATTACGACTGCAACTAACACTTCGAGCAGGCCAGCTAGCTATAGTTGACATCGCTGAGCGTTCCCTCGAAGAGAATAATATACTAGGTAAAGAAGGGCTTCCGACTTACAAACTGGGGAATACGGGGGGGACGCAATCCCACTGCGGTCTCGTCATGATGGCTAACGCTGTCGCTAGTTTCTCTGCCTCCGCAGCGCTCACTCGGGAAACCGACGATGCATTTATTTCGGTCCCGTGATTGTCGACTACGCTGGTGACGAATGCGGTGCTTCTTGCGGTGCTGGCCGCGTCTACGTACAAGACATTGGGGTGGTTTCCATACTTTCTGGCGAGCGCCTGCGCTCGGGCTTGTCTCCGTCCGATGTGGAAGTTTGGGTGAATGTTCCTGGGAATCTGTGAGACGTGCATAGTTTCTTGTATTCGTGTTGGGATTTTGGTCAGTGCACTGGTCTTCCCTACGGAATATCTAAGACGTTCCAAGACGCAGCGTCCCGCTATTGTGCGTAGTAGTCTTTCCTTCTGGCTTACCAGGTGGGCCTCTATGATTTCCCATGCGTCGTTGTACACCCCTGTCTCCTCGAGGCGAAAAGTAGCCGTTCCGGGTGGGAGTCAGAGCGCTTGCTTATACGCCTTGCGTATCAGCCGGTCGAGTACCTCCAATTCCGCGTTCCTTAAATTTAAATATGGTGCTGAGTACGCAATGCGGCTCACAATCAGAGCCTGCACTAATCGAATAAGGTCCTGTTCTTTGAGTCCCCTCTTCCTGCTAGTATTTCGTTGAATCATGCGCAAGATCTGCGTGGTCGTGTGTTGTAGCTTCTGTATGGCGTATCCTCCGCCCCCGTCCTTTTGTAAGTGTAAGCCCAGGATCCGAAGTCTGTCTACCATGGTAATCTCTCTAGGACCTATTCACAGGTGGATGGTTGGTGCCGGGGCTGTTGAACGTCCTCGTGAGCGCTTCTCGATTGTGAGAAGCTGCGACTTCTCCGGCGCGCATTGCAGTCTGCATATGTCTCCGCATAACTTGCTACGACGTCTACTGCCTCCTGTAATGCCTCTTGTTGTTCTCCTATGGACCCTCCGACCGTCCATGTCGTGATGTCGTCTGCATACAAGGCATGTCTGATCCCCGGTATTTTCTCGAGTTGGGCTGGGAGTTTCATCATGGCCACATTGAAAAGTGTCGGTGACAGCACTGCTCCTTGTGGCGTTCCTCTGTTAGGTGTGTCTATTCGCTGTGACCTCACATTTCCCAGCCCTATTGTGGCTGTGCGATCAGTGAAAAAAGCCCTCATGTAGCTGTACGTTCGTCGGCCACAATTCGTGTCACTGAGATTAGATAGTATGGCTTCGTGCCCCACGTTGTCAAAGGCTCCCTTTAGGTCTAGTGCGAGAATTGCTTTTGGGCAGCACGGCGTTGCTGCAGTCAGTACTTCCTCTTTGAGCTGCAGAAGCACGTCTTGCGTTGGCAAGTTGGGCCGAAAACCAAACATCGTGTTCGGCATCAGTTGACGTTCTTCGAGATGCGTCTGTAGCTTGTCTAAGATAACACGTTCCATCAATTTACCGAGGCAAGACGTGAGCGAAATGGGTCTCAGGTTCTCCAGGCAGGGCGTTTTTCCTGACTTTGGTATCAGTGTAATCTCCGCATGCTTGGAGTCTGAAGGATGTGTTCATGATTTCCGTCTTCTTTCTTAACCGCACAGACCGAGGTCGTTCTTAACCAGCCTCGAATCCCCAAATCCTTCCATGGGGACACATTCGAGGATGTTGAGGACTGGCTCGATCACTTTGAGCGTGTCGCAGAATTCAACGGCTGGGCCCCGGAGTGCAAGCTACGCAATGCCTACTTTGCCCTCGAGGACTATGTGCGAACATGGTTTGAGAACCGTGAGGTGGCCCTATCAACATAAAACGAATTCCGACGGCAGCTAATCAGCACATATACCAGCCTGGATCGCAAGGAGCGAGCTGAATCTGCAATTCAGGCGAGAGTACAGCGGCCGAACGAAAGCGTCGCAATGTTTTTCGAAGACATGTGCCGACTTTTCCGACGTGCGGATCCGTGCAGAGTTTATCGCGGAAGCCATATCAACAGAAAAGGCACTGCAGCAGCGAACAAGGCAGTATAGCCTCGACGTGTCGACCCTGTCGCGTGACATCTGGCTATATATACCCTTTGACAATACCGACGCCTTGCGGGAGCTCATTAGGATTGTTGTTCGAGAAGAGCTCCAAAAGCTTCAGGTGGCTCCGGCATCGGTACCACGACTCGCTCTGGCTGAGGTTGTCCAGGAGGAAATCAGGCAGGCAGTTCAAGTCCCAGTGCGAAGTGAGGCACCACAGCACGACTTACGACAGCCAGAGCCTCGCATGCCGTATGCGGAAGCTGCGCGAAGTTCGTTGTCCCCGATTTTTCACGGTGTGCGCGACGTCCCGGACTTCCATGGTGTGCGCGCCGTTGAAAAGCAACCGGCGACTTCAGGCCTCGCCGCACGCTATTCATGGCTGAAGCACGACCACTCCACAAGAGCGACGTTTGGCGCACTGCTGACCGAAGGCCCTTGTGCTTTCATTGCGGTGAAGTCAATCACCTCTACAGGGCGTGTCCTAACCGCCCAGCTGGGCTCCGTGGCATTTCACTGAATGCACCGTGCCCGCGCAATCGTGAACGCCGCCTGGAGATTGAAGCCTACCTCGCGGATGCCAGGACCACGTTTTCCCTACAGTTCCGTGAGCCCCGGTCAACTTCACCCGCCCAAAACAAGTCTACCAGCCCCCTCTTCACGCCGAGCGCCACGAGGTGTCGCTCACCCAGCCCTGCTTCCCGGGAAAACTGAGTCCAGAGACCTGCGGAAGTGGGGTCGCTGACGTTGCGAACGCTGTAGATCCTCCACTACAACGACTGCGATATGACAGAATTGAGATGCAGAGAAAACAGTGTAGTTAGGTGTCAGTATCTCGCGACGTACCAGTTACCATAGATGACCACGAAGTCACGGCGGTAATCGACACGGGTGCGGACAATTCTTTTATGAGCCAGCATCTCGCGCGTATACTGAACAAAGTTTCGACCCAATGGAACGCAACTCAGATTCGTACTGCGGGAGGGCATCTCATAATTCCAATGTGCCAATGCACGGCACGAGTCAACATTAGGGGCTTGACGTACATCGGCGACTTCGTCATTCTTCCTCAATGTTCAAAGGACCTTATACTCGGCATAGATTTGTTTCAGGCTAACGGTGCCATCATCCACCTGGAAGAGTCTAGAGTCAGCTTTGCTACTACGCAAGCCATATCGAACAGTAATGACAATGACCGTAACATCGCTCTTCGCGTAGCCGACGATCACGTTACGTTGCCAACCAAGAGCAGCGTGCTTACCCTTGTCTGATGTGACATGGAGGACGACACCGAAGGAATTGCTGAGGCAAACATCCCCCTGCTTCTTGAGTGGCACATGTGCATAGCCAGAGGGCTTCTTCAGGTGCGACACAAAGGTTCAGTCGTTTTGCTAACAAACTTTAGCAACGAGTATCGGCATGTACCACGATCGAGGAACGACAATCGCATTTCTTCGCGAATTCATTCATTGTTCTTACTTTCGCCATTTCGTCAAAAACTTCGCCGACGTTGCTCGCCCTTTGACAGATCTTCTAAAGAAGAACACGCCTTTCTGATGGGGCCCGGAGCAGGCTCACGCGTTCGCCGCTCTCATCGGCTTTCTGACCACCCCTCCCATACTTGCCCACTTTGATCCATCGGCAGTGACCGAAGTTCACACTGACGCCAGCGGCTACGGCATCGGTGCTGTTCTCGCCCAGCAGCAGAATGGTACCGAGTGCGTGATAGCTTACGCCAGCCGCCTGCTGTCACCTTCTGAGAGGAATTACTCAATCCCGGAGCGTGAGTGCTTGGCTTTAGTGTGGGCTGCCGCCAAGTTCCGGCAATATTTGTACGGCCGCACGTTTTCGGTCATTACAGACCACCATGCGCTCTGCTGGCTGTCTTTCCTCCGGGACCCGACAGGACGGCTTGGTCGCTGGCCTTTGCGGCTCCAGGAATTTTCTTTTATTTTCATCTACAAGTCTGGACGTCTGCACAAGGACGCTGACTGCGTCTCTCGTCATCCCGTGGATCCTCCTGATCATGTTGCACATGAGCCGGAGACCTGCGTGTTGGTTTTCACTGACATGTGCGACATGCGCGCTGAACAACATCGCGACGAGTCCTTGCAGGCCGTCATCGCCGGAGTGCAATCTGGCAGCACCGACGGCCCGTGCCGCATGTTCGTGCTGCACGACGGCATCCTCTACCGCCGCAATATCAACCCTGAGGGCCCTGAGTTTCTCCTTGTCCTTCCTCGTCATCTACGATCCGTCGTTCTCGAACAACTTCACGATGCACCAACGGCGCGACACCTTGGAGTTTTGCGCACATACGACCGCGTACGACGCCGGTTCTTCTGGCCGGGACTCTACCGCTGTGCGTCGTTATGTCGCAACTTGCGAATTGTGTCAGCGCGCAAAAAACCTCCCCTGCCACCTGTCGACCGACTCCATCCAATTGAAGTTCCCTCTGAACCTTTCTATCGCGTAGGCCTTGACCTGCTTGGCCCTTTTCCGACGACGACTAGAGGGAATAAGTGGATCGCCGTCGCTACCGATTACGCGACACGCTAGATAACCAAGGCGTTCCCGACTAGTTGCGAAACTGACGTCGCAGATTTTCTCTTCTATGACGTCATCCTCCACCACGGTGCACCTCGACAGTTACTTAACGACCGCGGCCGCTCGTTCTTGTCTCGAGTTGTTGACGACCTCCTCCGCTCTTGTGCCACAGAGCATAAGCTGTCCACCGCCTACCACCCACGAACGAACGGTCTTACGGAACGTCTCAATCGAACACTCACAGAGATGATGTCGATGTACGTCTCCAATGATCACTGCGACTGGGACGCCACGCTGGCCTACGTGACATTCGCGTATAACTCGTCCAGACATGACACCGCAGGATATTCACCCTTTTATCTTTTGTATGGTCGCGACCCTACATTGCCATTTGACACCATCGTACCTTCTGTGCCACGTGTACGCTCGTGAAGTCATCTATCGCGCTCACATGGCGCGTCAAGTCGCCTGATCTCGTCTGTTGGCCTCTCAGGATATACAAAAAGAGCGGTACGATCGGCACCATCGCGATGTTAAGTTCGCCCCAGGTGCTTGGGTGCTCCTCTGGTCACCATGTCGTCGTGTCGGTCTCTCCCAGAAGCTTCTCTCTCGCTACACAGGGCCTTATGAAGTGCTACGTCAAGTTAACGATGTCAGTTACGAGATCTCGCCGTCACAGTTGATCCGTCCTCAAGTCCGACGCCAGTTGACATCGTGCACGTTTCGCGGTTGAAGCCATACTTCTCTCGCAGTTCCTCGCCTGATATGCGCCGAGATGGCGCTTCAGCACCCGGGGGTCCTGTTACGGAAGGATAGGAGGAAAGAGAAGAAGAAGATCGAGCGACACTGGAGCCTCCTCTCTTGGAAAGTGCCACAGGGATATTTGCTCAGCCGTGGAGGAATTTATAAGTGCTTCAAATAGATTTAATTGAATTCTTAAATATTTTATTTCTGTTCATTTTCTCCAGTTAGCTTTACCGATTTTAGTATTAAAAAAGATTGCCTAATTCCATCGAAATCTTGGCCAATCCCCCGCAGTGGGTATGCGCCATCAGATAAGGCATACCATACCATATTGGCTGCTGCGTGTTGTCACTGGTCAGCCATCTTGACCACGCTAACCCTACTTGTGTATATATTGTAACTACATCCAGTCTATACTCCCAACATCCCCGTAACAATATCAAAGTGCGCATGCTCTGCATATGACTGCACACGTTCGAGATAGATATCAGAAGCGCGAACAATTGTGCGCTTGATATCGTCAAAGCTCGGTGCATACCTCTCACACGAGTGACGATAAGGGAGCCGTTGTCGTTCGGAATGGCGTATAATTTTCATGGCCTCTCTAGCGGCCGGTGTCAGCAATATTGAGGCGAAACATGAAATGTCGTAGCGCCATCTGAACAGTGAACGGTGCCCATTGCCACGCATCGACGACGCATTGGATTGTATACAACATGCCAAGTTTTTTTTTCTTCGTTGGATCTTAAATCTGGGTATTGGCAAATCGAAGTTGATGAACAGGATCATGAAAAAAACAGCGTTTATGACACCTGATAGACTTTATGAGTTCAAAGTTCTCCCCTTCGGTCTCTGTTCCGCACCTGCCACCTTTCAGAGGATGATCGATACCGTGCTTCCTGAACTCAAATGGCAAATCTGCCTCGTATACTTGGACGACGTCGTCGTGTTCTCGAGCACGTTTGACGAACATCTCGCACAACCCGAGAGCGTCCTCGCTGCGATCCGTACTGCCGACCTCACCATCAAGCCTGAAAAATCCTACATCGTGTTCCAAGAGCTCAAATTTCTTGGCCATGTCGTTGGTCCTAAAGGCGTCCGACCAGACCCCGACAAGTTAGCTGCCGTCGCCGAGTTCTCACCACCCACAAACAAGAAGGCTATCCAACGCTTCGTTGGTTTGTGCGCCTATTATAGACGCTTCGTCGAGGGATTCTCGAGAATTGCTGAGCCTCTGACACGGCTTACACGTGACGATGTGCCGCAGTCGTTCAATGAATTGCGCCAGCGTTTGCAAGCTTCCCCAATACTTGTTCGTTTCGACGAAGACGCTGACAAAGAAATTCATACTGACGCTCGCAATGCGGGTCTCGGCGCAGTTCTTATGCAGTGGCAAGATAGTGCACAACGCACTATTGCTAATGCAAGCCGCAGTCTCACCAAGGCCGAGAAAAACTACTCAACCACTGAAAAAGAATGCTTAGCGATTGTGTGGGCAATGTGCAAGGCATCAACTCGCCTTTTTCCCATCGTGAATTGCACGCCGCCATGCAGAGCTTAAAACGAAACGCTACCCATGGAGCAGATGGAGCCACGTACCAAATTTTGAGAAACTTGCCAGATAATTATCAAGCGGCTCTGCTGGAATATATAAACAAAGCATGGGAACAAGGAATAATGCCAAAACAATGGAAGGAGGCAGTAGTAATACCAATTCCTAAGCCAGGAAAACCATCCGAGAAAATATCCAATTTCAGGCCCATATCACTAACCCCCTGTGTAGAAAAATAAATGGAGAAGATGGTTTTAGAACGTCTTCAGTGGCACCTGGAAGGCCTTCAACGTTTACCCGAGACAATGATAGGCTTCAGAAAACATTTTAGCACTCAGGACGCTATGCTGAGAATCAAAAACCAGGTGTTGGATTTACCAAGTCCAGCTCAGCTAAGAACAATCGTAGGGGTCGATATGCAACCAGTTTTGACAGTGGCACCCACCGCGCGATCCTAGAAAACCTCAAGGCAACTAAACCCGGGCCTAGAGTATGCAACTATGTTAAGGACTTCCTAAGTGAAAGGACGGTTAAAGTGAAACTTCATGAATATGTGTCACCTGACCATCCAATCACGAGCGGAACACCTCAAGGTTCTATTCTCTCGCGGACTTTATTTAACATTGCAAGGATGAGGCTGCCCACCTTACTAGAACTAATACCAGAGCTATAGCAACCATAAAATTGAAGCAACCGGCCTCTTTGACTCACTAGAAGACAGAATAGACATGCACAATCAGGCACAAATACAGATACTTAAATCATCTCATCAGGGTCGACGAATACTGAAGAGACTGGGATACGAAACCGCTAACTTACCCCCAATTCCCCCGAAACTACCACCATAGGAGGTTCCGCCAAGGATAACCGTAAATCCCATTCCAAAAAATATGCACCCGGAGAAGAATAAATATAATGCAGAAGACAGAGGAAAAAAGCACGTACTAAACAGATGCCAGTCATAACGCCGAAATCAGCAAAGCAGCGGTCATAGGCCATGACTCGACGCTTGTGAAAAATTACTTGGCAGTCCCAATGCCTCAATGCGCGGAATTGCTGGCGGTAATGCCTGCCATAACGGGAATGACACATACATCTGACACGATCAGACTCTGAACAGACAGTCAAGGCGCTTGCAGAGACATTCAATATTGCCACATGGTATGGCACAGCAAGGGGACTGAAGAAGAAGAGAACGAGGTTCGTCTCGGCATCGCGCGTCGATGCTTACGCTTACCTAGATTCTCATTCAGCGTATATTTACAGCAAGGTATACGCGACAATTTGGTGGAAGTGCTGGGTACGCTCAACTTATGCAGGAAACTTCACTGGGCAGCAAGAACCTCGCCCCACAATTGGAGCTGACTCCAGTTCCCCGTACAAGCCCGGGAATCCGAGGCCTCGCCCCAGAATTTGAAAACCGGCAGGAACAAGTGATGACTGCGACCACTGCGAATTCTACGGAAAGGGTGACACCGACTTACCTAACGGTGCTGAACCCCCAAGTGCCGACGGCTTTTCATGGTGACACATTTGAAGACGTGGAAGACTGGCTGACGGAGTTCGAGCGCGTGGCTGCTTGTAACGAGTGGGACAACAACGCCAAACTCAGGCACGTCTACTTCAGCCTCCAGGATGGTGCTCGCACGTGGTTTATGAACCGCGAAAGTGCCCTGTCATCCTGGCCCGAGTTCCAGCGCAAGCTACTGGAGACTTACTCCAGCCTCAATTGCCGGGAAAAATAGGAGCAAGCCCTCCAATCAAGCGTTCAAAAGCCCAACGAGAGCGTGACGATGTAGGTGGAGGACATGACGTGTCTCTTTCAGCGTGCCGACCCGAGCATGTCGGAATGGAAGAAGGTGCGTCATCTGATGAGAGGCGTAAAGGAGCAACATGTTTTTAACGGTCTTGTTCGGAATATGCCCAAGACTGTTGCGGAGTTCCTCACTGAAGCCACCGCGATGGAGAAGACGCTTCAGCAACGGTCGAGCATGTACAACCGGCAAGTCAATGCCGCCTGCACTCCGGATACTTCGGTAGGCTTCGGGTGCGACGTCGCCTTGCTTTGCGAGCTGATTCGCTGCGTGGTTCGCGACGAGCTGCGGAAGCACCACTGTACGTCGCCACCTCCTGTCAGCTCCCTCGCCAGCGTCGTGCGCAACGAAGTACAGCAGACACTGCAGGCGTCTCTTTCCAGCAGAGAAGCATCACCTCTGCCAAGTGAGTCCCGGCGCAAGACTTACTCAGAAACATTGCTGAGCCCCGCCCAAGCTTTCGCACCTACTTATGTTGCGTCGCCAGTCGCGTTGAAGGCGGCGCAAGCCGCTCCGACAACCCCGCTACCGTACTTCGATGACCGCCGAATACCCATGAGGAAATCAGAGGTTTGGCGAGCACCCGATCGACGACCGCTGTGCTGCCACTGCGGCGAAGCGGGCCATGTGTATCGGGAGTGCCGCTACCAACGACTCGGACTGCGGGGTTTTTCTATCGATTCGCCTCGACCTAGGTTCGGCCAAAGGCCTCCCAACATCGCAGAATTCCTCGACCAGCAGCGCACGCCGGACACATTGCAGCGGCAGTCACGCTCACACTCACCGCGGCGATATTTCCCTGCTCGTGATACCTCCTCGAGGACGACGCAAGGGAAGATCACAAAGTTCACACCGGGAAAAATGACGTCAGCGACCTTCCGAGGCGGGGCCGCTGATACTCGACGCGCTGAAAGCCTCGCATCGTCCCGGCGACCGCAGAAAAACGAAAACACGATGACGCTAGAACCAGTTCCCGCGAACAAGATGTCACTGGACATACCTGTGTTGATCGACGGTAGAAAGATGAGTGCACTTGTAGATACCGGCGCCGATTACTCTATTCTTAGTGTCAAACTGGTGAGCGTTCTGAAAAAAGTTACGTTGCCCTGTGATGGGGCACAAGTTCATACGGCCGATGGCCACGTCGTCACACCGCTTGGCTTATGCAGCACCAGAGTAGAAATTCACAGTGCTGCTTTTCTCGCCACTTGTCTGGTTCTACGCGAGTGTTCCCGCGATTTATTTCTTGGGATGGTCTTTCTCCGGGAATATGGCGCCATTACTGACCTCCGCGAGCGCTGCATTACTTTCTCGACACAAAGAGCAACAACACAGATCGACGCCATTGGACACAGATCCGCACTTCGTTTTTCGGACGACAGCATCACGATACCGCGGCGTGCGAGTGTTATGGTTCCGGTCAAGTCCGACGAGCTACAAGACGGTGAAGCCGTTGTTGAAGGCAACAATTCTATGCTGCTGGCCCAAGGTATTTGTGTAGCGTGAAGCCTTGTGGAACTTCGTGATAGCCAGACAGCGGTCCTCGTTATCAACTTTACTTTTGAGCATCCGCACATTTCTTGTGGCACAGCCATCGCCTACGCGGAACCATCCACGGAGATCGTCGAGTGTTTTGCTTCTGAAGTGCACACATACGACAGTTTGCTCAGAGACATTGATATAAACTCTGAGCTCATGGAAGACCAAAAGAACGCAATGCAGGAACTCTTGAACGAATTCCGCGCGTGCTTCGCTCGGTCTACTAAGGTGGGCCAAACGCCAATCACGAAGCACCGAATATTGACATGCGACGACGCACGCCCCATTAAACAACAGCCTTATAGTGTCTCGCCGAAAGAACGCGAGGCAATTCAAGCCCAAGTGAAGGAGATGCTAGATGATGGTGTCATTCAGCCTTCGCACAGTCCGTGGTCCTCTGCGGCCGTTCTGGTCAAGAAAAAAGACTGAACGCTTCGTTTCTGTCTTGATTGTCGACGCCTGAATGATGTTACCAAGAAGGACGTGTACCCACTACCACGTATCGATGACTCTTCAGACAAGTTGCGGCGAGCTAAGTATTTTTCGTCTCTCGATGTCAGGAGCGGTTACTTGCAATTTGGGGTAGATGAACGAGACAGCGAAAAAACTGCTTTCGTCTCTCCAGATGACCTTTACGAATTCAGAGTACTTCCTTTCGGTCTCTGTTAAGCACCAGCAACTTTCCAGCGAATGATAGAGACCGCTCTCGCTGGTCTGAAGTGGCAAAGCTGCCTCGTCTACCTCGACGACGTGACTTTTTTTCGGCGACATTCGACGACAACCTGAAACGACTGCGGCAAGTTCTCGAAGCCATCCGATCAGCTAACCTCACCCTGAAGCCTCAGAAGAGTCATTTCGGCTGCATGGAGCTGATGTTTCTGGGACACGTGGTCAGTGCGGAAGGCGTTAGCTCCGATCCCGCGAAAACGGCCGCTGTAGCCACATTCCCAACACCGACCGACAAGATGGGTGTCCGACGCGGCAAAATGCAGTCAGTGGACGAGAGGTTTTGGTGGGCCTTTGCGCATGCTACCGGCGTTTCATCGAAAATTTTTCGAAGATGGCGGAGCCGCTGACTCGCCTCACGAGGGACGATGTATCGTTCGTCTGAACCGCAGAGCAAGAGACTGCTTTCACCGAGCTTCGACAGCGTCTGGTGTCAGCACCTGTTTTGGCGCACTTTGACGAGGAGGCGGCCACGGAAGTTCATACAGACGCCAGTAACGTTGGCCTTGGTGCGGTGCTTGTACAACGGCAGGAAGGTATTGAAAGAGTGATCGCATACGCAAGTCGCACGCTATCGCATGCAGAGACCAAGTACACCATCACAGGGAAAAAGTGTCTTGCCGCCGTATGGGCGCTGGCCAAATTCCGTCCTTATCAATACGGCCACCCATTCAATGTTTTAACCGATCGTCACTCGTTATGCTGGCTTGCAAATCTGCGGGACCCTTCTGGACGACTGCCACAGTGGAGTCTACGTTTGCAGGAGTACGATGTGGCCATCGTGTACAAGTCGGGCCGCATACACGAAGACGCTGACGCACTCTCGCGCGCCTCTATCGACACTACTGACCATAACATTGAGGACGACGACACTTTCCTTGGGGCCGTAAGCGTTACTGATTTGTCCACGCGGCAGCGCGCAGACGACGCACTACGGCCTATATTCGAACATCTGGAAGGACGAAACTCATCAATACCACGGCATATCGCTCGAGGATTGTCGTCTTTTCGTTTACGACATGGCGTCTTGTATAAGAAGAACTCCGCTGCCACCAACAAGACCTACCTTTTGATCGTTCCAGCAGACTTCCGTGCCGAAGTTTTGTTTGCCTGTCATGACGAGCCTCCGTCTGGCCATCTGAGTTTTACGTGAACGCTTGATAGAGTGCGCAAATCCTACTACTTGCCGAAACTTGCCGAGTGTGTTAAGCGGTACGTCCAAGCCTCCCGTGAATGCCAGCGCCGAAAGTCGCCAGCTGCAAAGCCTGCGGGATTGCTGAATCCGATTGCCCCACCTGGAAAACCTTTCGACCAGGTCGGCATGGATCTTCTGGGCCCGTTTGCACCTCTTCTGTCATCTTCTGGCAACAGGTGAGTAATCGTTGCCACAGAGTATTTAAAGCGGTATGCTGAGACAAAGGCGCTGCCTCCAGGCACAGCTTCCGAGTTTGCGCAGTTTTTCATACAGAGCATCGTCCTACGGCATGGCGCCCCATCGCACGTCATCACAGATCGAGGAAAAGCTTTTACAGCACAGCTCATTGAAGACGTTTTTAAACTCAGCTGTACGACCCACCGAAGGACAACTGCCTATCATCCGCAGACAAACGTCTTGACCGAACGACTGAACAAAACGATGACTGACATGATGTCTATATACGTAGACGTACAACACGAGACATTGGACGAGATACTCCCTTACGTAACGTTTGCCTATAACACTGCTACGCAAGAAACAACACGCTTCGCGCCGTTTTACCTCGTTTACGGCCGTGAAGTGCAGACTATGTTAGAAGCAATGCTGCCATGCGACGACATCGATCACCTCAATCTCGCCCAAGATGCCGAACATTTCGTGCAACGCGAGGGAGAAGCCCGTCAACTTGCCCGAGTGCACATAAAGAAAGAACAGAGCATCGATCTGCACCGTTACAATCTCCGCCATCGCCAAGTCAAGTTCCAACCTGGCTATCAAGTCTTGGTCTGGACTCCCATGCGCCGAAAAGGACTATCTGAGAAGCTTTTGAGTCGCTACTTCGGCCCTTACAGAGTGTTACAGCGAATTAGTGACGTGAATTACGAAGTCCTTCCTGGCGGAAGCCAGCCTCCTCGACGTCGACAACCGCCATCTGAGATTATGCACGTTGTGCGGTTGAAACCGTACAATAGCCCCTAATATCTGACGTTTTTAGCCGCTTAGGTTAAAGCTGGTTGTTTCTCGTCCCTCAGTGCCTTGTCACTACATCGCACACTACAGTGATTGTGACTACAGCCTATGTGTTCTTCCTAGGCCATCTCGGCGCTCTCACGCCAAACCTATGTATGTTTTCCTTCTTTTGCATTTTCTTTTTGAAGAGGGGTAATGCCACGTGGTGTGGCACAGCAAGGGGACTGAAGAAGAAGAGAACGAGGTTCGTATCGGCATCGCGGTCCGACGCTTACGCTTGCCTGGATTCTCATTCAGCATATATTCTAGAGCAGGGTATACCCGACAATATGATGACCGTCCTTACCACATACGCACAAAGCTCCACATGTACATGCAAGCTCACCCCCTTCTACACGTACGTATACAATGGGTATACGTACGTGTAGCGGCAAGAAAGGCTACATAATTTGAAGTCTCGCAGAGAAGCATCAACACTTCGCAACACACCATCCTACACGCATTCGAGAGAGGATGCCTCAAACATACGAAAAGCCCAAACACACACTTTACTCACACCAAACTATACGCATTATATTACCAGAGTCCCAGGCTCCCCCACTTGCAAACAGTGCGGGGCCTATCCATCAAATAAACACACCTTGTGGGAGTGCCCTGCAAACGCCATCTTCAAAAAGACAATACTTTCCAAATTACCACACAACCAGCGTCTTGGAAGCTGGGAGGAGAGGACCACTCCCCCACGAAGGTTTGAAGGTTGAAAGTTGCCGCTTCTGGTGCAGCACGTCAAGAACGTGCTAGGCCAGTAGGCCGGACATGGGCTTTAGTTCCTTCGGAGCTAATAAATGTTATTTCTCTCTCTCTCTTCTGTCGTCGTAATGGGGAAGCAAAGCTTGCACTAACTAGTCAACGCAAAGCTAGAGTCACAACGAAGCTGGCCGATCGATTGCGTCTCCTGGTAGTAGTTAGGATGAACTTGGCTATGTCGAGGTTGTACTTGGTTGTATCTAGGTTGAACTTTGTAGCAGCCAGGTTCGGCCTTGGCTATGCCTGAGTTGAGTTTTGTTATGCCTGGTATCTCTAAGGTTATAATGCAATCGGTCGGCCGCTGGCCGACTGATTGAGGGCTGTACGGCCTTCATTCAAAATTACGGCTCAAAACATGCCGGTAAAATAAAGTGAGGAAGCTGCGGGTACAAGGCGTTGGTAATCTGTTAAAAGAAGGCTACCTTTGCATTGCGCATATATAAGAAAAATACGACATTGCGTTCTTTCAGTCTCGTCAAAGGCTTTATTTACCCCATTGCCAGTACGTGCAATACGGCGTTGAAGCATCGCTTCAAAACAGTGAAGCGACTGATTCGACTTTAAAAAAAAACAACATCACTGCCACCACTAACTAACGATTCCCCACGAAGGCGCATTGAACACGTGGTTTTTCCGGAACTACATTCCAAGGAAAGCGCCATCGTTGCAGAAACTATCCACAGAGAGAGGCCAAGCAACCAGGATTAAGTTGTCTCTCTGGCTCTTGCCCAGCGGTTTCAGCGCGCAGGGCGTCTTCGGAAGCAGCGGTTCTTTCCACTAATTCGGGATTGGTTTCCGCTGGGTTCCCTGAAGAGAGGAACAAATACGTTAGAATTCACGAATACGCAATATATTACCAAAATGTGCTTGAATGGCCACATCAGGACACCATTAAACAAAGGTTTCGCTGAGTTCCTCATTGTGGCAGATACCGAGTCGATGAGCATTCGAGAAAGAAAGGAGCATCAGTAGTAACATTGTAGATGTTATATTCAGCTACAGATTGACAGTTTTGCACCATTAATAAGGGTATTGTTTTTTAACACGAAAGTGTTTTAAGCCGGGGTCCACCAAGACTTCACTGACGTATTTCCGTCACGGAAATACGTCAGCTTACAATGTACATGAACATAATACAAACAAAGAAACCAGAAGAAAAAGTTCCACAAACATGCAAAATCTGGAAATCGAACCCACGACCTCTCGGTCCGCGACGATAGATCGCCGAGCGTTTAACCCATTGCGCCACAAACGCATTTGCAGAGAGCTACACAGACGCGCCTTATATATCTAACACTCCTCCGTGTACCCGCGCTCTTGCTCGGGGCGGTGCCGCCGCCTACGAGCAGAAAAGAGAAGTACTGCATTATGACACTAACGCGCACCGACAGTGAACGCTTCGGTGGTCTCAGCACTACGACGCCTCGATGCCAGCATTCGAAGGGACGCTGGCATCAAGAAGCACTACCAACGCCAGGTGGCGTTCACCGTACTCAGCACAGCGGAGCGTGGCCTCCGCAACTAGCTCTGAAAATGTTTCTGAAGTTGATCGCGGAGGCTGCAATTACGACGCGCTGTACGCGCTGATTTGACTCGGTGACGATTCAGTTACGTGCTTTGTCTTGCGCGTTGTATTAGTGTGTCAGTTACGTGCTTCGTCTTTCGCGTTGTGCTAGCGTGTGGAGCGTAGTGCAGCTTCCATATGCACGACGGTTGCTCATGGTCATCGACGTTGGTAGTCGTGATGGAGGAGACGTGCCACCAGGCGTCAGCGTGGGTGCATCAACGCCTAAGGGCGCTTTAGCCACAAAACACCAATAGACATTATATATCAATGTGCAATAAACATTACACTACTTCTGTGAAGACACGTTTCACTTTCGTGTTCTATACCGATTCCTATATAAGAGGGATCAACCACATTTTTTTTTCGTATAGCTAGCAGTTTTACCATCAAGGGGTAAGATTAAATCGTTTGCGCGGCCAAATGAGGCTTTCATTTTAGGCGACTTTTTGTGCTAAGTATACATTACGGGATGAATACAGACGACACGGAAATGGCCAAAACAATATTTGCTATCTATGACTGTTGAACTCTAGTTTCAGTTATTTCGGCACGCTGCAGATGGTCAGATTTAGTACTCAGTTTTCAAATAGCGCTATCAACGCTAGCGCAGTTAAGCTCGATGTCCCGTACAGTGAAACATTTTTACACCATTACGGGTAACAATGTTGGCCATAGGAAAAAGCAGGACGCTCGAGTATACCAACCTTTCTACTGCATGCACTGCAGAAGTTATTGTAATAATTTCATTTGGCCTTCTTTTATTTCGTCTCGCGGATTATTTTGACCCATATAAAAACCTATTTTTCTCATATATGAAGTGGTGGTATTGGCATAGAATTCATAGGTTATACCTAGCTTTTCAGTAAAAATTAAACAATAAATTGGTGCGAAAATTTATTGCCTATCCTGGGAGTTGCATATACCACATGTCACCACCAGCCATCTAGCATGTGCAAGTACTTGCACCGTTGTAGCGCTTCCATAATATTCTCCTGGCTTCCTTAGAAATGTAAAGAACAGCTTTACGTTGTTTCGACATTAGAGACACGGCAATACTTCTAGAAAAGTTCAATGCGTAGGTTGTATGTGTGGTATGTCATGGGCTGCGAACCTGGTTTCATTAGGAGAAACTACGACCAAGTCGCAATAAACAGCCTCCTTTGAATGACCTTAACACTGAGACGCGCTATGCGAGACGCATGCCATCCTATAGCATGGACAGTGGTATTTGGCACATTAGTATCGAAGAAAATAAAAAAGTACGATGTATCTTGTGAGCATTCCTAACTTCATCACCCCACCTAGAGCGGCAGAAACTAGTTGGGGTGAAGAAGTTAGGAAATTTGCCGGCTCAAGTTGAAATCAGTTAGCGCAAGGCTGGGATAATTGGAGATCGCACCTTCTTCCTGCAGTGGACATAGGTATAGAATGATGATGTTGATGTTTATCTTGTGAGCCCTTCAATAGTGGTAGTCGCTTCGTGCAAGAACTGCAGCTATTATGCTTCATCATGTGAACAATGTGCAAGCACTTCATCTTCAGACTTACCCATGATAAGGAGAGCGCAAAGGGGGTTATGCACCATGGTCACGGCTGGATTCATGGTATCAAAGTTTCTGAAAGATAGTACAGTGAAGACGTTGGAAGCATGTATACGGCGGCCTAAGTATACGTATCCAGCAGTAGATGACAAGTCAGTTCTCCGAAAGCTCGCAAGATGGAGCAAGGCTCGCGAAAGGGAGAATTCTCATGGACCCTAATATATCAGCAATCTACAAAAGAAACACCTGCGGGTTTTAGAAAGAAAGGGTAGCACTTGACGAGTAATCAGTCCCGGTCCTGTGATCAACGTCTTTCCGTCTTGATCGCTGTACTATCTGAGCGAATGAGGAGGCTAGGAGATAACAGAGGGGTAAATTATCGACAACATGAGGCTCAGTAACATGAAGAAACAAAACTTATTAAGAAAACCGTATGGGCTTGCTTTGCGCATAGCTTTGTCCTACAATAAGGTGGATGCCAATTTTCTTTCCTTCGCCTTCCTTCATGAGGTTGGCGCAGAAGTAATATGCGATATACAGTGCACCTGTAGCTCGAGTTCGATTAATTTGCCCACGCTTTATGATCTGCTAGCCTGCCGGTTAGCTTAGATGGTAGAGGGACTGCCACGGGATTGCGTTGGTCCTGCCATCGGTCCCCGTAAAAGGACCAATTTTTCTTAAACTGCTAGGCTTTCTTTCTCAGAAACGTGTATGAGTTTGAATATAGCTTTGTGCCACAGAAATGGTAGACAGCTCGCTGGTATCCCGGATTTATCTAGGTCGACGTTAGATTTGGCCTCCATAAGCGGTGACTTTACAGATCACACTATATATATGAGGAAGATTTATTTCACGAATCGCTAATTCCTCTAGTGAAGTATGCTGCTTTTAAAGCTAGCAATACACGGTATTGTCCCGATAATTCAATTATTAAAGGAGGGATTATGCTTTTGTGATTTCGTGTGTGAAAAATTGCCCGAGAGCCCTTGATGAAAATGATAGCGATGTATTACTACAATTTAAAATGTTTGCTGATATGTGGAATTTTTGCTTTAATACATTGGTGCCAAGAAAGTGTAAAAACTTCCTAAATGTACACCCTAGATAGCGCAAAATATTATTAATATAAACCGGAAGCTAAAATGGGCTGAAAGGACTGGCATGTACAAAGCACCTACGAACGAAGTAAAAAAGGCAGACACAATGCAGGGTAATGGTGAAAACAAAACACGCTCTCACGCAGTTAGTACCGATAGTTCGGTAATACACACTACATGCCCTTCTGAGGTATCCCTGTAACGCAGACAAAGCCAGTGTCTAAGCCAACATTTAAGTCTATTAGAAATAAAGCTGGATTACGTTCTCCCACCATCAGCTTTGAACTTTGCAGTATTTGTGCTAATCTGTTCTGTAGCATGCTTAGGACACTGATAGGATAAGACGCGGTTAAAAGTTATAATCGATTCAGCGATCTAAATACATACTTCAGCATGATTGTTCTTGTAAGGTACATAAGTTCTGAAGCAGATGACTAACAATAAAGAACAAGCGCTTGTCTGTAGCATTCGGCTGATTGGAATAAATTTCTAAAAAGCAGAAAAAATACGAATGAAACAAATCGGTGTGCTCATGCATTAAAAGTGCATTTGAATAAATGCAGATCTTCAAGCAAATTATATTTAGCTTTGTGGTCTGAGGAATTTTACTCGCTCTCTGGAAGCGTAAGCTTGCATACTGCCAAAAATCTCCTATTTCAGTAGACATTTTGAGAAAGCGGGCAAGAAAATTGAAAATAGCTGGGAAAATGTCATGCTAAATTACATGCCGAACCCCATCAACTCACGCTTGGTTGAGCCGAGTAGTAGAATGCTTCGAGCACAAGATCGATTGCCTTTTATTTTAAGTCTCTCTCGTCCTGAAAAAAAGGTTACAAATAAATATCAAGTCTGAACTGTAACATGGCGTTGACGTGCGTGTATAGCTAATGAATACTAATGTCACTTCTATGGCACAGGTCACAAGGGGTAATAAAAAGTCCGAAATACTGCAAGTGACACTGTTCTGGAAACTTCATAGAGCACTAAAAAGCGGTCAATAACAGAAGCACACAGCACTTTTTTTTTAGTTTGCGATAGACCGTAAATTTGGCAGCGTACCTTAATTGATACAGGATGCTCGCAAAGGCTACTAAACGCTGGATGTAAGCTTAAGGATATTTCTAATGTCTGTCGTTTTTAGTTTCACTGAGCTCTAGACGACATAACGCATGATACCTCACTATAACTACACAAGCAATTAAAATCACGGCCAATTATTACATGTATTACATGCTTAAAATGACGTATTTTGTGGAATGTTGTTCGTAAAGTTTAATATGACCTTGACATTGAAACGAGAATCAACAATTCATAAAGTAATACCACGGAACGATGGTAGAAATAGGCGTCTTTGCTTAACAATTTTGCTAAGGAGGACGAATAGGAAGACAGCGGATAGATAGGAAGAATAGCCAGTGGCATTACCAGATATATGCCCCTTGTTGCGGGGAAGGGGTAAATGGCATGAAAAATAATGCTAGAAGAAACGAAATAACGGAACAGCAATGCGAAACTACAGAATGAAAGGAGCTAAGGGGCGGCAAAAGCAATCGCCGCTTCTCGTAAGCTGGATGCGCGCTACGGTGGGTTCTGCAAAATCAGACGAAAAAAAATTCCGCCTGAAATGCGGCGTTCTCATTGCCACAGGGTACTCATTCTCAGTACCAGTGCATGGGCGCAGTAGTCTTGTGCCAGCCTGTTGGAACTTCAACGTTTCTGACAATGATATGGCCTGAACGGTGCTGGATACGTGTGTTTCCACATTGAGCGCAAACAATCGCATTTGCCCTAAACAGTTTTCAGGGCAGCATGACGACTGTGGTCCCCATTTAGGAACATGTCATTGATGTCCATCTTTTCTTAATGTTTCATATTTTCAACGATCTCTACATTAGAAGAATGCAAAACGTACGCTTACGCCAGACCGTAATTGACCCACTCAGGACAATCTTTCACTCCAATGTCATGGGAAGTTCAGGGGGCAGATGAGCTAATTAGGTATTGAAACAATTGGGCCGAACGTTTGCTCTTACTACGAAGTTGTGTGCGGCACGTGGACTGTCTGCCAGGCTGAGTGCGTAATAGGCAATATTTACTTTGCAATTTTGAGCACAAACTATTTGAATTTTGAGCATCATTGAGCGAATTTGAGAACTTTGAACTGTGAGTGCAAATTAGTAACGGTAGGGGTCTTCCTAGAACTGCGTAAGGCTTTTTATTCCGTAGCACACGACATGGTATTACGGCACAAGAGTACAAGCGTTAGACTTAGACAACAATTATCTGAACAATCGCCAACAATTCGCAACTGTAAATCATATCGAATGGAACACAAGAGTAACAAGGTCGATCCACATAGGTCGCGAAGCTTCGGGCGAAAAGAGGTTCAGAACCAATTGTCACCGACATCAGCAAGGGTGGTTATGGGAGCAGCGATGGAAGCGCGACTATGTTTGGAGGGAATAAACACTGGGAAAGAAAAAAGCGTTTTTAAATTAAAGCGAGACGCAGTTCGATTCATTCAACGAAAATAAAATTCCTAATTCATTTTATATACCCATGGCGAGAAAAGATACAACTGTATTTTACTAGATCATTATAAATAAATACCTTTTTTCAGGGCCCACCCTGGGAGCGCCCATCGATAGCGGCGGGCGTTGACGCCGCTATCACTTGCAATGCCATGCAACTCTTGGAGTGCGTGGAAAGGCGCGCTCGTAAAGTTCACCTGTTACAATACGCCCCCCTCACATGTGTTGTGTTGCATGTCGACGTTTGTCTGAATTAGGTGACGCGGGTAGTTTTATTGTTTCTTAACCTGTGCAGTCAAAAGTAGTGAGTTACGACCGTCAGACACTTGTTTACTTTAGTTGTTTTCGTGCAACAGCGCTAGCCGACGGGCTTGGCGTCCGACGAAAGGACGAGCACTCTACGCAATCTACACCCAAAGTGTTCGTCGGCCTCCTAAGAAAGTATGTTCTCTGCAGCGATGCGATTTCGACACCCGTACGGCTGATCTTTTCCGGCATCGCTTTTCGCGCTGAAAACTCAGAACGCCCATGAAGTCGAATGGCGGGGCATTTGAATATACAGCTGTAATGGCAGGCCTCCGAAAACACATTTCGCGCCTATGAGAACAAAATGACGTCACTTCTGTTTTGACAGATATGACGTCAAATTATTTTTTCTTCCGCCGGAAGTGTTCCCTCCTCACACAGATGGCGCTAAGCCCCATGGACCGCCGGTAAGCAACCATGTTTTGAACGTATGGGCTTCTATGGAAGCTTCGCTACAAGGTATATCTACCTTGAGAGTAATCTCAACCGGCGTACCTCAAGGGTCTATATTAGGTCCCGTCCTATTTTTACTGTACAATAACGACATAGTTAACATACAAGGTACTACGGACATTGTGATTTATACTCAGGACACGAATGTTTTTTTTTCTTGCTGGACAAGATTGTCAAGAATTACACTATATAGCAAATGCATGATTATTTGAACTCCAAATACGGCTAAAACCAAATCACTTGAAATCATATATTATCAAAAGAAAGTATGTAGTCTTCAGACCAAAGAATAAATACATTCACACTGATTTCTGCTTGAATTATCACAACTGCTACCTGGCGCGCGAATGAAAAATTAAATTTCTTGGTGTTGGGTTTCAGGATAATATGTTGCGGTCACAAAGCATCAATTATTTATCCACTAAAGTAGCTGGTTCTATAGGCATAATAAATCAATCTTGTTATCCTTTGCCCGTTCGAGTAAAGGTCCTATTCTATTACTCGCTTGTTTACTGTCACATTTATTGGATACTAATATGGGGTACGACTACAGAAACTAGCGTAATGAAACTTTCCATACTCCAAAAAAGAGTTGTCCGTGCTATTGAAAATCTACACTTCGTGAAAGCATGAAAAGTTTATTTTTAAAACACAGCCTGCTGAATATTCCACAAACATATATAGAGAAATTATCAATTCATATACATAAACTGGTCGGCAATAATCAGCAAAATTTCGAGCAAACGTATATAAATGCCACATCCTACGATTTTCGACATAAACACTGAGTTTGATATGATAAGAGAAAATTATAGCCTGTGAAAACTTTCGGTCAGTATACCTCGTACCGTAAATGCTCATCCAGAAATCGATCTTCTAATTCGGAACATTCAAACGGCAACCTATCCTCAGATATTTTAAACAGTTCGCTATTAGGAGAGATGTAAACCAGTATCGCAACCTGTGTCTTTCTTCTTCAGTGACCTTATTATTTTATACCTGCAATGAACGCTGTGCAACTACCAATGGCTGATTTTTTAAACTGCCGCTTTGCATCCTACATAATCACTTAGATTGCAGAAATGTGGTCTACTTTCGTACATGTTAATTTTGGATTTGTTGTTATCATTACGTGTGATATGAAACATGTGTGAATTCCACTTAGTGACTATGTAAACGTGTAAAAAACGTGTATGTAAAACTTATGCTGCGGCCGCACGGGTTTGAACTACCGAAGGGTTGCTGGGCCTTTGTGAGGTGTTGCAAAACACCTTGAGCCCAATCTTCCTCGGTCTCCAGTGTATTGTATACTGTGAACAGAAAAGAAACAGTTTTTGTTTGTTTGTTATAAAATCTTTATGTATATAACTCTTTGAATAGCTGATCATAAACATCGTCCACTTGAAGTTTACAACGTCTCTGGCATCCTATGACAAAGATTGTGTAAACGGATTGTGTTTTATAATTAAATCAACCTTTTTTATATAAGTTATGGTTTAGAGAGGACCGGAAGCTGATTCTTTATTTTCCAGTACCATTTGCTCATCTGTTTTATTTGGTCACTTATGCTGGTTTATGAAGCGCCTGTTGATGCTCATTTCTTGATCAGCACCACAAAAAAGAAGAAACATTTCATCTTCAAGCAATAGGAGAATGTGATAACTTGGCAAAACTTTGTAGCCGACATCTCAAAAGAAACATTTTGCTTCATGAAATACCGCAGTTCCTTGCCGTATTGGCTTGCCGTACATCTGATGGCCTTGTTTTTGTTTCCGAAGTCCAAAATCCTAACTCTGGTTTGATTAGGTGGAACTTGTAAGTGGTTCTAGAGTTCCGCAAGCGTCGTTAAGAACGTCCAAGTTTATGGAATATGAACGGCTGAAAATCTGTGGCAGGAACAGATGTGGAAAAATTATCACTTCTCAAGGGAATTTCTGTGGTCGTTCATTAGGCAGGCATATTGCTTCCCGCCGCGGTCAGGAACCCTGTATATATCACATGTCTATGAGATGGATAAATTGTGCACAACAGCAAATAAGCCTCCATAAAAACATTTTTTTGCTTTTGTAAAGTCATTGATCAACTTACAACACTTAACGAGTTTTTCGAGAGCCCTTCGACTGACGTATAGGGGAAAGCATTCGGATTGGATTATCTGGAACGTTCTTTTACCTTCTACAAAATATGTATCGCACTCTACCACATGCCACTTCCAAGGCGATAACATCTTAGCTGGAGGCATTAAGCGATGTTCGAGAAGTGGGACATCCATTTTTCGCTACGCTCCCTCACACGCAGTCAGAAAGTCTGTCTGACAGAGGGTCAAATGAAAATGCGTGCCTCCCTATGAAATTGTGTAGCACACGTTAAATCGTTAGCGGTAGGCAAGGGTAGCAGTATAACAAGCATGTTCACGGTTGGAGCGAACTTTGAGGAAACATGGGAAGCTGATGTGTGCTCCTTGCAGAAGGAGTGACCACTCGTTCGTTTCTACGTTTAGATTTAGAAGAATGCTTGGCAGGTGCTACACTGTGCTAACACAAGAAAGCGAAAGCGTGCTGTACATTTGGTGATACATGAAGTGATACACTCGAGGGATAGACTTCTTTGTAAGACATATTGGTAATGCATTAGGTTTTACATTCGGCGCTAGACGTCTTGCAAGACATAACGAGCCGCATTGGGAAGTACACTTCTGGCACTAACGTGACCTCCTGAACGCCACATATTAAGACTCAGCGTTGTACCTAAAATGGCGAATTTTAGTGCACGCACTAGGCACACCTTTAGTACACCAAAACCATGGAGCTGCGGTGGCTTCGGGGAAGCGCGCTCATCTCACACTCCGGATGCCTGGGTTTGTTTACTACCCAAAGCCAATTGTACCAAACTTTCTTTTTAAAGTCAATAATTTATTTTGTTTACAGGAACCTCCGTGAGAAATGTGACGCCAATCCGAGCATTTTTTGCGGCGTCGGCGATTTTTCGCAGCGGCACGGTTTCGCCACCGCCACCGCCAAGGCCACGCCAAGGGCACCACCAACATAGACGACTGAGGTTTTCGCATTAATAGGCCTTCTTTTGAAGGCGCCCGTGGCGAGGCTTAAACGTAGATGGTGGACGAAATGCAGGGCCGCGAATCCGCATTCCGAACTTTGATTCGGATAATACTTCACAAAGTAGGCTGTCCACAATGTTTGTGAGAACGGGAGGGAGGGCACAGCCAATAGACGAGCGAGCGCGCCCACGGAAGTTTCCGTCGCCAACTTCGGCTTCAATTGCGGATGATACATTAACAGCAGAATGTTTCTAGGAGCTTAAAAAATAAAAAAATGTTATACTGCAAACTTTCTTGTACTCCCGCAACATACGTATTATCTGCGCAGCTCAAGTTATGCGTGAATGTTGAAACCATGTATTGACCTGCTTATTTCTTTATTCCGGCTAAGTATTACAGCGCTCGGACAGTATCATTGGTCATCTCCTGCATGTTGTCTGCTACTGCATGTTCACAGGTGGATTCCATTCCACCTGAACTTCGTGAGCGTGTTGCCCCCAGTTCAGTGCCAGGTCTTGCTCCGCAGAACCGGCCAGGCACTACATGCCCAACCGCTGCACTACCTTTCGGACGAAGCCTGCACTACGAAGTAAAATGGCGACATGCAGGTGCCGCGAAACGAATACCGAAGTGCTGCACCTCATCAACTAGCTCAGGATGTGCCGGCAAATCGAATGGACCTGACATCTGGCACACTCTTCCGTCATGTCGTTACATAAGAAGGTTCACTTGGTTGAATTGAATGCTGAGATTTTGCGTGCCAAAACCACTATTTGATTATGAGGCACGCCATAGTGGGAGACTCCGGAATAAATTTGACCATCGGGGGATCTTTAATGTGCCCCCTATGCATTTCGCCGCCATCTAAATGCGGCCGCCGCGGCTGGGAATTGATCCCGCGACCTCGTGCTTACACAACGCCATAGCCGCTAAGCCACCGTGGCGGAGGGTTCACTCGCTCCCCCACGCGTTTCAACGCCAGCCTTCTTTTATGAAAGAACAGCCATATCTGATGAAAGCGGTGCTCCACTGGGTTTAATCCTTGAGGCGACGCGGCCATTAAAGCTGGCTTAGCACTGACCTTTGCCGTCGGTTGTAAGCTGAGAGGGCTTCTGCTGGCTTACCACTGTTATCTCACCTCTGACACTTCGTTTATAGCATCGCTGACCGGATACTTCGAGATTGATAATGTCACATTGCCCCGAAGGTGGAAGTTGTTCTCGGAAAGACAAGAAACACTCGAATCTCAACGAATACAGGAAGCACTGTCGTTGGTCGCGGAATGGAATAACGGCAATTGAGTCTTTCAGGAAAGTACTACGGTTCTGCTGCGTTCAAGAACCATGAGTTACTTAATAGTGAGAGCGTAGTCGCACGACAACAGAAACGTGATAAAGCCGCGTAGCGAAGGCAAATAAAACTGGCGTGATACTATACAGAATGGCGAAAATGTACCAGAAACTTCGCGCACTGTACGCATGTCTTGCGCCGAACGACAGTGGTGAAAACAGAGCCTCGCAAGAAGTAAAACAAAGGGAAGTTGCCCAAGGACTTGGCAACTCCCAACAATAGGACACCTCAATAGCGGACTGTGGTGTTGTCTCTCTTTCTGTCCTTGTCCGCTGATGCTTAATAAGCTATGCAAGTCAGTTTGCCAGCACACCCAACAAACGACAAGGATTTCAAACAAGGCCGGTTCAGAAAAACCGGAGACCACTGGCTCGCTGGCTACCATGAATGAGCACGAAACGGTCGCAGAAGTGGCGTCTTCATATAAAAAAAAAACGCGTCACGCGACGCTATTCACAAAGGTTGGCCGAACAACGGCAAGACGACGAGAGGAGCGCCAACCGCACTGTCTGCTACGAGAGCAACCGCCATTCCTTCAAAGGTAACAGGAAAGCGAACGACCTCGTTGCCCGTTCCACTCCTAGCCAACGACGGGTTCTGTTTCTAATGATTGACTGGAGCGTAACATGTACGCATGCTGTGGTCGTACCCCGCCGCATTGGTGGCCGATGACAAAAGCGCGGCGCCGATGAATCACGAGACGACTACCGAACGTTCGAACAAGCAGCTCACCTGCGTGATCGTACACTTGTCCTTTAACGCGTTTGGCGAGGCAGAGTGATATACCGCGGCACAATAATGCAATTGTGATCGAATTATCCTCTTCTAATGGTTCATTCACACTTCCTGTTTCTACCCCATGTTGTGTGAGATAAAATTAAAGTTCATTGTTCACGTTCAGATATTCGATGTGTCGAATGAAAGTCAGTTTTGCGTCAGGTATGGTGCCTAGAAACGTGTGCTCTTTGCTCACAGGTATTTGTGGTCCATACAGTCAATTATAGCACATGAAAATTATGATTTCTTTAGCCTTAATTTGTGTTTTGAATATACTCGCATTAACTATACGATATCCCTTTGCATGAGAATTTGAACGCCAGGTGGCGAAAGATGTCTAGCCGTGTTCGTGTTCCAATCGCAGAGACTGGTTGGTGCACAGAACAAGCTGTATATTAAGACATGAGGTTGGACAACTTTGCTTGCTGCAACCAATTGTAACACAGCCTGCGCAAGCCTATTCAAGCAATTCTGACCATGCCGGCTTGTGCCATAGCTTCCTCACAGGTAGTAGCCAAGATACGGTGGCTGGAATAGTACCTGTCAGTGCATGGTTTCGGCAGCGAAGCACCGCATCCCTCACGTCGTGCAAACATGCCCCCGTGTCATGTCAGATTCCGACTGAAAAGCTTCAGCGAAACGCTCATCGTAGTGAAGCAAAGCGGGCCCGCATACGCGATAAGAACACTCAATTGTGCATACACAGGAACGACACGCTGCATCTCAACGCCGGATGCGCCCAGAATTGGTGCTGCGGGAGCAAAAGCGACAATGCCTGCAAAAACCTGGAGTTCAAAAGTGCGGAGCGGACGGGCACAACGTACCTGCTAGTGAGCATGCCCCAGTACAGGAAAAAGATTTCAACACAAGGCGACAACTCCAACAAGATCCTGTCTTTCTAACCGATGCTGCTCATGGCCATCGATTTTTCCCTGTTAACGTGTGTACACAGGCAGCACCAGACGTGTTTACTTAGTCAACGTACGTTTACTGCAACACTATAGATACTATAGCTTCGCACTTCATGTAATATTCTAACTTGTTGCTATCGTATTTATTGCTTCGCCCTTATGGCGAAACTGTGATTCTTACTGATTCTACAGCATCCTCATCAAAATTCCAGAATAAAAAATATAATTTAAATCGAGAAACTGCTCTTGCCGCATGAAAGCGTGTTTGTGCTAAACACGTTCGCGGGCCTCACATAAAAATCATTTTAGCTCGAAACAGCCTGAAGTGAAACGAACACGCCATGCCAAATTCTTAGCTGAGAGAAAGTAACTGGAGTAACCACATAACATAATCACTAAAGCGCTAAACTAGAAATATACATTTCATTATATAGTCTGCCGAGCGTGCTAACTCCGGGAACCCCGACTGGTGCGATATACTCGCGTATGCAGGCGTAATTGTTGCACTGTAGCGCGAACTAGCAGGGGTTTCGCGCAGCATCAGCCATTTGTAATGACGGCCTCCACACATGTCTGAATTCTTGTTTTCTCAGAGGACAGGGAAAGCTTGATGTGCGTATGCCTCTGCACGATCTAAATACAATTTGCGACTTGTTGACCGTGTCACGCTCGATGAATTGACAAGGTTCAGGAAGCCGTTTTGTAGTGATACCTTTATTTGCTTGTAGACCATATATCAGAGGAACGAAAAGTTGCGTGCATATCAGCGAAAAGATACTGCTGAGCGTGCGGTTATTGAACGCATTATAGCAGATTGCATTTTATGTGCTCAAGAAAATTTTTGAGGCCACGTATTTTTTGTTGCACAGGTGCGATGGTTTGCCTGTGAAGTAACCAACTAGGTATCCCATCATGTGAGTGAGTGAGTGAAATAACTTTATTGAGGTCCAGAGAAGACGCAGGGGACACCCCGCGCCACCCGGCTAGTCCCACGTAGGGACCGGCAAGCCGAGCTTGACGGCCCGATCGCGGGCACTCTGGACGGCCAGGGTTTGGTCGTTGAGTTCGGGGCTGCCCAAAAGCGCAGCCCACCTATCCTCGCTGAAGGCGGAGCCGATGGCTTCACACTCCCACAACACATGGTTAAATGTTGCCGTTAGTCCACAGGCAGGGCAGTCCGCACTGGGATGCCTTTCAGGGTATATAGCGTGAAGAACCGCAAGGTTAGGATACGCACGAGCTTGTAAAAGTCGAAGGGTCACCGCCCGCGCCCTGCATAAGGCAGGGTGCGGGAGGGGGAATACCCGTCTTGACAGATAATAATGCTTAGTGATTTCATTATACGTCATCAATGGTTCCCCGCGGGGTTGGGGGACTGCGGAGGCGGCGCGGTCAGTGAGTCCTCGCGCGGCCTCGTGCGCGCTCTCGTTAGGGTTAGAGGGAGAGCCTTCAATCGACCCCAAGTGAGCGGGAAACCAAATGAGAGAATGCGGAGAGATACTTTTCAAGCTTTGGAGAATGCGAAGGGCCTGAGGGGATACCATCCCGGTTTGGTAGGCCTTAATGGCCGCCTTAGAATCGCTATATATTACCTCTCTGCGACCATCGAGCACAGCCAGCGCGATTGCAACCTGTTCGGCTACAAATGGCTTCGAAGTGCATACTGTAGCGCAGCAAGTGATCTTGGAATTAGAGTCGACGATGGAGACGGCGAACGCCTCTTGTTGGACATAGGCCGCGGCATCCACGAAGCTTGCCTCAATGTGGTTGTTACGTACATGTTCGAGTAGAGCTCTACCCCTGGCCCGACGTCTGCCGACGTTGTGTGCGGGGTGCATATTGCGGGGAATGGGCGCGATGTGTAGTTGAGATCTGATGTCGCTGGGAATGCGCACGGCGTCGGGGCAATGGTCGACAGGGTAGAGGTCCATCTCATCGAGTATCTTGCGGCCCGCCGGGGTGCCTGATAGCCTGAGCAGCTGTGAACGCTCTTGCGCCTCTATTATTTCTTCGAGCGTGTTGTGCACTCCGAGCTTTAACAGGTATTCGGTGTGAGTGCTCACAGGTAAGCCGAGGGCAAGCTTGAAGACCTTTCTGATGAGGGAATTGAACTTGTTCCTCTCTGCAACATGCCAATTATGCATGGCTGCCGAGTATGAAAGGTGGCAGAGCACAAAAGCATGTATAATGCGGATGAGATTGTCCTCTTTGATTCCCCGGTGCCTGTTGGCGATCCTCCGGATGAGGCCGAGAGCACTCTCCGTCTTGGCGATGATCCTTCTGAGTGCGGCACCATTGGTACCGTTAGACTCGATATACATCCCCAATATTCGGAGCGAGTCCACTCTGGGCACCGGGGACCCGTAACCAGTGAAAAGCCGTATTTCGCTTTCGGACGCTGGTTTCCAATCACGATGGCCACCACCTCTGGGTCTTTTCTTGTAGAGAAGTAGCTCAGACTTGGATGGAGAACATCTGAGCGCAGTGGGGCGTAGGAAGCGCTCGGTTGCATCGATGGCGCTCTGCATGGCGTCCTCAACTTGGCCGTCACTCCCGCCAGCGCACCAGATGGTGATGTCATCTGCGTAGATGGTATGGTTGATACCTTGAATCTTGGCGAGCTCCTTGGAAAGCCCGATCATTGCGATGTTGAATAATGTTGGCGAGATGACTGAGCCCTGAGGCGTGCCGCGTGAACCGAGGGTGATTTCTTGCGAGAGGTATCTTTCGATCTTGAGCTTGGCAGTTCTCTGGCTAAGGAATGATCGGACGAAATCGTAGACCCTCTTTCCAAGCCCGAGGCCGGTAATAGTCTGGAGAATGAATTCGTGTGAGATATTGTCGAAAGCCTTCTCCAGGTCTATTCCAAGGATTGCTCTGGTATCTCTCGTGCTCCGGTCGATGATCTGATGCTTTATCAGCTTCATGGCGTCCTGTGTCGAGAGGCCGGCTCTGAAACCAATCATATTGTGGGTGTATATGTCATTAGTCTCGAGGTGCACCGTGAGCCGGCTGAGCAGGGCATACTCTGCGACTTTACCTACACAGGACGTCAAGGAAATTGGTCTCAGATTGTCGATTCCTGGTGCTTTACTATCCCATCATGTGTGATGGATCTAATCGACCGTGCCGCGCGCCCACACAAACAGGGGCCATGCGTTGAAGAAAGGTACTTTGTACAGGAAGTCATTGAAGTGTCTCTACTTATCTCACATTTAAGCGACTCCTGTCATGATCTGGTCTATCTTCGTCCCCACACGGCGATGTGTACTGCTCTGGCGTGTGTTGCATCAGCGCGGCGAACTCATAAGCAGCGTTTACATGGATACCGTAGAAGCGTATCGAATTGTTTACCGTATATTATATACCCTTACGGCCACCGTTTACACCAGCACAAGTTTTCCTGTCCAGGAAGCTCACGCCACCTAGTCTAATATTAGAAAGTTAGCACTCCCACTCCTCCTCACTTCCGGTTAGCCTGATTTTACTGTCGCGTTGTGAAGTGCACCGTAAGTACCTGCAGGGAGTCGGCTACGTCCGTCAGGTTCTGCTTCATTTAGCTGCGTGGACGAAAATAACGCAATGTTTGTTTTGCTGAAGCGCACCATACTATAAAAAGAAATTAAAATGCCCCAGAGTACGCGCAACTGTTGCCATGCCCAGTGGTGGACAATCGCGGCCGTGTCTGGGGTTGTATCTTCTGTGGTGGGCCTTCCTACGTGAAAGCCGCAAATAAACAAAGTCGCCGACGTTCATCTAATGTATTAACAAAGAAGACGCTGTTTCAACGCGCGTATTGTACTCGAGAGTGAAAAGAAATTGCGTGCCCCTTGCTCCACCAGACCCCATTTTCGTTTTGAAGTTCCGTAGTGTGGCAGCGGCCCCTGCCAGTTGGTTGATAGGTTGGCGTTTCGCAGTGAACGTGTCTTCATTATTCCTGATACGGCACACTTCTGTTTGCATGCGCTGCTGAAATGTGCATTTTCTATCTCAAACTAACTTTTATTGGCGAATTTCATACGATACGCATTTCCAGAGAATTACCTCGTTTACATGAGATGTGATACGTTTGAAAGTTGATGCGATACTCTTCGGTGGAATTACAAGTATCAACACCCGGATTGAGAAAAACACATGCCACACATGAGCACCCAAGCGCGCACGCTGGTCTGCCCGGGGATTCTGAAAACTTGTATAAGACTAAAATATACAGGGTGTTTCAGCGAATACTTTCAAAAGTTCTTCAAGGTTACCTGTGGCAGATAGCACAATTCTAGTTGATGAGCTGGTCTACTCGAAGAGGCGGACATTACTTGCATAAGAAATTGAAATGCATACTCGAGTAATTAACAAAAATTCACTAATTAAGTTTTTAACTAACTACCTGATGGCCCATATTGCAATTTACAAATTGTAGCCGTGGAGTTCACAAGGCGGATCTACTTGGAACGAATTCTCAGGATGACACCAGTTTCAAGATAATAATTCCTGAACTTTGCAGAGAAATGCATTGGTGTTCCAGTTAGTTTCTTAACAAAATGTTGCTTTATGCATTGAAGCGCTACATTAACTGCAACGCCAATGCATTTCTCCACAAAGTTCGGGAATTAATATCTCGAAACTGGTGTCATCCTGAGAATTAACTTCAAGTGGATCCGCCTTGCGTACTCCACGGCTACAATTTGTTAATTGCAATATGGGTCATCAGGTGATTAGTTAAAAACTTAATTAGTGAATTTTTGTTGATTATTCAATTATGCATACCAATTTTATGTGGAAATAGTGTCCGCCTCTTCGAGTAGACCAGCTCATTAACTAGAACTGGGCTATCTGCCACAGGCAACCTTAAATAAATTTTGAAAGTGTTCGCTGAAACACCCTGTAATGAGTTGTCACAAACTAAACATGTTCCGCCTCGTCAGGAACGGAGGTTGCTTTGGCGAAAGTACTGATGATGATGATATATGTTGTTTTCTGGCGCAAGGGCCAGCTATGGCCAAAGAGCGCCAAGACGTGGTGTAGTGAGTGAGCAATGGTATGATCAATGACAGTGGGTAGGTGTAGGGTGGCTGTAAAGGGGCCTAAAATCCTGCGCACTAAAGGTGCGTAAAAGACAAAATTAATAAGATCATGACAATGATGTGATAGGGGCGCAATGAATATAATATGGTATAAAAAAGCTCTGAGCGATACTAGGCACTACTGCCTCACAGAGACCCTTAGAAGCAAGAGCCTGGAGGAGAGTGCATTTCAAAATGCTGTCGCAACAGCGTTCTCTGAAAGAGGACCCTGCTACGAATCTCTCGGGCGAATAACTTGCAAAATGTCGATGTCGCTTAAAAAGGCTATAACTGATTCGTGCTGAAATACCGGGTCATTATGTAAAAACATCGCTGGGTGTAGGGGTATATTCTCTCTATAGGCTTGGACAAAGTGTTTCTTTCTTTCAGGTTCTAGTAGTGGACACTGTACTAGGATGTGAAGTACAGTAAGTACCTCCCCACATCTAGTACAGGTCGGGGGTTCGCCTCCAGACAACAAGTAATTGTGCGTGCCGTAAGTGTGTCCTATTCTGAGCCTACAGAATAGGACATCATTTCTTCTAGATTTCGTGGTGGATGGCCAGTTCCCTAAGCGAGGCTTATTTAAATGAAGTTTGTTTAGACTCTGGGCGTCCCACAAACGTTGCCAGTGGGCTCGAAGTCTCTTGCGTAGATATGGCTTCATATCGGGAACAGGGACGGGCATGGATGTGTTTCCAGCTTTTGCGTCGATGGATGTGGCAATCTGGTCTGCCAGTACATTTCCCTCGATGTCTCGGTGTCCTGGCACCCAGCACACCACAACATGCTGCCCAGACGCATAAATATTACATAGCAATGAATAAAGCGATACTATTACAGGATTTTTGTGCCTTTTCAGAGATTTTAAAGCTTTTACTACGCTCAGCGAGTCTGTGTAGATGATTGCTTTTGGTATTTTCGATTCTTTGATATGTTTAAGAGCCGACAGTATTGCATAAGCCTCTGCTGTGAAAATGCTCGTTTGGGGGTGCAGGGTGTCGGCATCTGAAAATGATGGGCCAACCGCTGCATAAGAGACGCCGGCATGAGACTTTGATGCATCGGTGTAAAATTCCGGACAGGAGTATTTATGCTGCAGTTCGAGGAAATGCATTCGAATGTGTGCAACCGGGGCGTGCTTCGTAACATGTAAAAAGGACAAATCACAGTCGACAATCTGCCACTGCCACGGTGAGACCTGTATAGTGGGTGTCATTAGACGACGTTCAAAGAGTGGGACATCCATTTCCTCAGCCAGACTTCTCACACGCAACGAGAAGGGCTCTCTTACTGCAGGTCGGTTATGAAAGAGGTGGGAGCTGGACAAATCATTTACGGTGGAATATGAGGGATGTTCACTGTTTGCATTCACTCTAAGGAAATACATGAAAGCTGTGTAGGTCCTCTGCAAGTGGAGGGACCACTCATTGGATTCCACGTAAAGGCTTTCTACAGGGCTTGTCCTAAAGGCACCTGTAGACAAGCGAATACCTAGATGGTGGATGGGGTCCAGCATCTTCAACGCGGTTGGGGTGGCTGACTGGTAAATTATGGCCCCGTAGTCTAGGCGTGTTCGTATGAGGCTTTTATACAAATTTAACAGACACTTTCTGTCACTACCCCATGTAGTGCGTGACAACACATTTAAAATATTCATTGTTTTCATGCACTTGTTTTTTAGATGTTTTAGGTGTGGTATGAATGTTAGCTTTGTGTCAAGAATAATGCCTAAGAATTTATGTTCCGTTTTTACAGGTAGACGCTGTCCTTGCAGGTCAATGTCGGGGTCGGGGTACAGTCCTCTCTTTCTAGAAAAAAGGACGCAGGTGCTCTTTTGTGGATTTAAGCAGAATCCATTCTCGTCTGCCCATTTAGCCACCTTGTTCAGACCAAGTTGAACCTGCCGCTCACAGATTGCAAGGTTGCATGATTTAAATCCAATCTGTATATCATCGAAGTACGTTGAATAAAACATATTACGTGGGATGCCTAGACGCAAGGAATTCATTTTTATAATGAAGAGAGTGCAACTGAGCACCCCACCCTGTGGCACTCCAGTTTCCTGCACAAAAGGTCGTGATAATGCATTGCCAACTCGAACACGGAATGTGCGATTCACCAGATAACTTTCAATGACATTTAACATATTACCACGTACACCAAAGTGGGAGAGATCTCTCAGTATTCCAAACCGCCATGTGGTGTCGTAGGCCTTTTCCATGTCTAGGAATACAGATAAAAAGAATTGTTTGTGAACAAACGCTTCACGTATCTGTGCCTCAATACGTATCAAATGGTCAATGGTGGATCGACCCTCGCGAAAACCGCACTGGTATGGGTCAAGCAGCTTGTTTGATTCTAGGAAATGTATCAGACGACGGTTTATCATTTTCTCGAAAACTTTGCAGAGGCAGCTTGTTAGAGATATGGGCCGGTAACTGGATACGGACGATGGATCCTTGCCCTGCTTCAGGATAGGGATCACTATGGCCTCTTTCCAGGCAGAGGGGATCTCGCCGGAGGTCCATATAGAGTTATAGAGACAGAGAAGGGTTTTCTTAGTTTCAGAGGGTAGGTTTTTCAACATGTCATATAGTATACGGTCAGGGCCTGGGGCAGATTGGTTGCAACAGGTGAGTGATGCATGCAGCTCTGCTAGGGAGAAAGGTAGGTTATATGGCTCGTTTCCGGTGCTCTTTCGGTCCAGTTTTTGTTTTTCTATTGCTGATTTGTATCTTTTAAACGCTGGAGAATAGTGTGATGAACTGGAAACATGTTCAAAATGTGCACCCAGATGGTTCGCTTGGTCCTCCAGGCTGTCTCCCTGTCCGTCTACCAGGGGAGGCAGATGTGTTTGTCGTCCTCTTACTCTATTCACCCTGTTCCAAACCTTGGCCTCATCCGTGTACGAGTTGATACTTCATAAAAATGTTTGCCAGCTGTCTCTCCTGGCTTTTCTGCGTGTTCTCCTACCTTGGGACTTGATTTTCTTGAAACTGACAAGGTTTTCAGCAGTAGGATAATTGCGAAGCTGCCTCCATGCTCTGTTCTGCTGCCTACGTGCGTTGCGGCATTGTTCATTCCACCACGGAACACGGCGTTTGCTAGAAAGACCACTTGTTTGGGGAATACACTTAGAAGCTGCATCTATTATGAAATTTGTAAAATACTCGATGGCACCGTCAATTCCGAGCGATGAAATGTCAGCCCACGAGAGCTTACTGGTAAGTGTTTGGAATTTTTCCCAGTCCGCTGCATTGACCTTCCACCGGGGAGCATGTGGTGGAGATTCGTATTGTCTTGGCGCTCTCAGCAGTATTGGGAAATGGTCGCTCCCGTAAGGATTTTTATAACTTCCCATTCAAGTTCAGGTAATATGGATGGAGAAGCTATG
Source organism: Dermacentor silvarum (assembly GCF_013339745.2). Taxonomy (NCBI): domain Eukaryota; kingdom Metazoa; phylum Arthropoda; class Arachnida; order Ixodida; family Ixodidae; genus Dermacentor; species Dermacentor silvarum. Next base: position 82,069,144 of record NC_051156.1, on the reverse strand, counting down.
CTGAGGTCTATAGAGGAAAAGGTTTTGTTTGCAAGACAATAATATGTCGGTTCTTTTTTGTTAAGCAGACAAGCACCGGATGAGAAAAGAAAATCTTGAATTAGACGGCCTCGCGCATCGATGCGAGCGTCGCCCCACAGACTGTTGTGTGCATTGAGATCGCCAAGAACAAGATAGGGCTCTGGCAATTCGTCTATCAAGGACTGAAATTCGTGTTTGTGTAAGCGGTAATGTGGGGGTATGTATAGCGAGCAAATGGTGATGAGTTTGTTAAGGAGAACCAGTCGAACTGCCACTGCTTCAAGGGGTGTTTGCAGCTGCAAACGTTGACATGCTATGCTTTTGTGAGTCATAATGGCAACACCGCCTGATGATGCGAGACCATCATCGCGATCTTTACGAAACGTAACATACTGTCGAAGAAAGTTTGTATGTGTCGATTTTAAATGAGTTTCCTGTACACACAGAACTTTTGGATTGTGTTTGTGTAGAAGTTCTTGCACATCATCGAGGTTCCTAAGAAGGCCTCTGATGTTCCATTGTATAAGTTGTGTGGCCATACTGAAAGTAAATGGGTGCTGTGTGTACTAAAAACAAAAAGGAAGTGTTGCATTAGATTACAGAGCCCTTTCCAGGCCCTGTAACGCGGGATTTGTCTTTTCTGAAGCGGTCGAGGGAACCTCGCCGCTCCTTAGGCGCTTGGTGCGCCGTCGGGGTGGGTGTGGTGTCCATTGCCTCTTGTGAGGCGCCGGACACGCGCTCTTGCGAGCGAGAAGTTTCACGAGAAAGTCTCGCCGCGAAGGACGAGACATTTGCGCCCACCAGCCCGGATGTCGATGGGGCTGCCTTTGGGCCTGAGCAGCGCCGGCTGTTGCCAGCACCAGCAGGGGCCGGTGAGGGTGAGGCAGCCTTGACTGCACCCACCGTGGGAGCTGCTGGCGGGCCTGCGGGTTCGCTACGCGAAGCGCAGGCTGCCACCGAGGAATGTTGTGGTGCCGGCAACCCTAGGGTAACCGGGCCTGTTTGCTGGTTAGGTGGAGTAGACTTAGCTACTTCCACCCTGGGGGCAGGAGCCACAAGCGACAGCTCGCTGCGCGCGGGCTGGGCTGGTGGCAGTAGCCGCTGCGACGCTGCCCCTTGACGCGCCGCATCAGCGTAAGTGGTCGTGTGGAATGGTGAGCACCTTTTGCGTGCTTCCCTGAACGATATGTTTTCACGGACTTTCAGTGTTATAATTTCCTTTTCCTTTTTCCAACTTGGACAAGACCGGGAGTACGCTGGATGCTCACCATCGCAATTAACGCAGTGAGGTGTGGCCTCGCAGTTGTCTGAGGCATGACCTTGTACTCCACACTTAGCACAGGTGAGTCGACCACGGCAGCTCTGTGAGCCATGGCCGAATCTTTGACATTGGTAGCATCGCTAGGATTGGGTATATATGGTCTTACTGCTATCTTTGTGTAGCCTGTTTCAATGCTTTGTGGTAAAGTGCTCAATTCGAAGGTGAGTATGAGGTGTTTCGTGGGAATGTCTTTGTTGTCCCGCCTCATAACAATGCGCTGCACATTCGTGACGTTCTGTTCCTTCCATCCTTCTAGCAATTCGGTTTCAGATAGGTCGATGAGGTCTGCTTCGGATACTACCCCCCGTACTGTGTTCATGGAACGATGTGGTGAAAGAGTAACTGGGACATCACCAAAGGTAACAAGCTTGCTAAGTCTGTTGTGTTGCTCCTTATCACGTAGCTCAAGCAGAAGGTCCCCACTTGGCATTTTGGTGACTTTGTAGCCAGGGCCTAGAGTGTTGGTCAAGGTTTTCGCAACTACAAATGGGGATATGGTTCTCGCTAGTCTTTCAGTTCTTTCACTATGTACTACCTGATATCGTGGGAAAATGTCTTTAGGCCGGGTGAACAAATTCAAAAACTCATCGGTGCGTCCCCTCTTCTGAGGGAGACGATCAAGAAGCCGTGGAAAAGCAGGTGTTCCCATAGGAGTCTAGTGTACTTCGGCAGCAATGGCAGCCACCCACCACGGAGTCCAACAAGGGGACGCTGCAGCACTTAACGTGTAAGGCTGCAGGCGCCAGCCATACATTGCCGCTATAACCTTATATATAGACCCAAGAGAGGGCACCTACACAAGGTTAACCCGAGCCGCCTATGAAAGTGAGGAAGTAACTGAAGAGAAGAGGAGACAGGACAGTAAAGAAAGGAGATAGGAAAGAAAAAAGGGCAGAGAGGGGGATAGGAAAAGGCGACCAGCCGGTTTCCCCTGGGTGGGTCAGCCCAGGGGGGCCGTCTACGTGAAGCAGAGGCCAAAGAGGTGTGTTGCCTCTGCCGAGGGGCCGTAAAGGTCCAAACACCCGGCTTTGGCTCAACCCCCAGGATCCCCTTTTCCCCGGACACGGCTAAGCCACGCACGGCGACACGTGGGAGGGTCCAACCCTCATGTGCTCAGGTCCGTGGTGTCGCAACACACCAAACGCCTGCTTGCGCAGACGCCCCTGCGGGGAGCGAAAGTACTGTTGGGCTATGGAGACAAATACGTGTGTTGCACTCTCCGAAAGCCTTCATAAAGCTGTAGAGTATGCGTTCATGTATGACAAGTTTCGGACAAATTGGTCTCTGCACCACTGAGATGACAAAAAAGTTTTAAAAAATATAAAAGGGGCAGCACCAACAGCGACCCTGGTCCGAGCGAGCGGTCGAAGAATGACTTGAATTACCCTCTGCTCAAAGAGCGCGACTAAATAAGCTGAAGTATAAACATACTTTGAAAATATAACGCATTTTTCAATGTAAATAAAATTTATTCGCGTTAATTCATCTTGTTAGCAGAACCATATTTATTCACAGCTGAAATGTCAGCGGTGGCGCGGCAAGGCGTTGACGGAAAGGGCAATGGCAGTGCTGGGGAGGCAGTCTGCATTGAAGAATAGTTCCTTTCATTGTGCTGTTTAAAGTGGAAATGTAGAATCAATGTCTCGCAGACTGATTTTCTGCTGATGCCTAATTCTTGTCGGCTCCGCTTTTCATAGCCCAACCTGAAAATCTGACACCAGAGCGTCAATGTACGTAACATGCACCGCTATGGAAAAAGGGTGTAAATTATAATATTTGGCGATTTCAACCTGCCGCACATCGACTGTCTAACTACGTGTCACTACGTGTTAGCACTTTCTAAAGTAAGCGTCATCGTAATACTCCGTTTCGTATCATTTATTATTTCAACTTATTGTACTGCTCACACGCCCCGCACGCTTTACGGATTAGGATGTCATGTTATATATCTAGATTTGCTCAGCCAGCTCGTCTGCGATAAATTAAAGAATGAATTTGAGGATTGTATTACCGACGTGACAGTTTTTCTGGCGATTGCTTCTGGTGAAAGAAAGTTTGCTGACACCAAAACTCGCATAAGCCTTTCCTTTCATTATGAATGCTCATGACACAGTAATAATGACATATCTGCTTTGAGTAAATTTGCATGGAAGCGTTGACATCAAGAGTCTTGTAAAATCAAAATAACGGGGCGTGGACCGAAATATTTCGTACAATTATTCATCAAATGCAATTATGAAACAAAAACTAAGCAAACAAACATGCATTAATTCTGCATAACACAAGATTTACTTACGCTACGTGTACATCATAACGCATTTTGGAGACTGAATTTCCGTGCTGAATAGTCTGTATGAGGACTGTACTACATTCCGATTAGTCTTTAGTTTTTCTTATTATACATTTCTTGCTCCATTTCTCTAAATTTTCAGTGTTCCCACGCAAGGAACTGACTAGTTAAATTACTGATGTGTAACAAAATTATGGACTTCGAAAAACAAGTACTGGAAGAATACACTTTTCAAATTTATGTGAAGATGTCCTGAGAAAGCTGGTACACGGAGTAAAAGGGAAAAAAAAGAGAGGCCCGCCTTCTGAACAATGTTTAGAAATTGCCTTCATAAACAAATTCGTTTGATATTTATTTATTGAGAGCAATGATGTAAAAGTGCAAAAGCGCAAAACGTTAGTATAAGACAATAAAGTTGATGATGATGATGTATGGTGTTTAATGGCGCAAGGGCCAAGTATGGCCAAAGAGCGCCATGCCAGTGTTTGTGAGTTTGCAGTGGAGCGATGAATTCTGAGAAATAGATGAGGCGTGGCTGTAAAGAGGCCTAAAATAGTCGCTGTAAAGTGCGTAAAACATGCATGTATTAAGATCATGGCAATGGCTAATGAGGTGTGCTATGAAAATGAAGAATGCATTGAGGGAGAATGATACGATTTACAAAATATAACAGATGCAAGAATTGGCGAGAAGCACAAGTGTCTAAACAAAGCCCTTGAAACACAAGGGCCTGAAGGCACGTGCTATAAAAATAAACTATCACAGCAGCATCCTCTGGAGAGAGGATGCGCTACGAACTTATTGGGCTAATAGCGTGTAGTACAACATCGTTCAAGAAACGGAGAACTGCTTTGGTGTTAAAAAGAGGTTCTTCACCAATAAACATCGTAGGATGAAGAGGGATATGATAGTGGTATGCTACAGGGGAATGTTTCCCTCTCTCTGTTTCGGCTTCCCGACACTCCAGTAAGACGTGGAGTACGGTCAGCCTTTCCCCACATCTGCCACAGAGGGGAGGTTCAGCACCAGTTAAAATGTATGAATGTGTACCATATGTATGTCCTATTCTAAGGCGGCAAAAGAGAACTTCAGTGTGTCGTGACTTTGTTAATGATGGCCAGTTGCCCAAAAGGGGCTTAATTACATGGAGTTTGTTCCGTGTTTGTTCATCCCATAAGTGTTGCCAATAGTTTCTGAGTTTTTTGCATAGAAATGGCTTTAAGTCTGTGGCAGGAACGGGTATGGAAAAATTGCTAGGTTTTGTTGCTATGGAAGTTGCCATTTTGTCGGCAAGCTCGTTACCCTCTATATACCTGTGCCCAGGCACCCAACATATTACAACCTGTTGATTAGAAGCATACATATTGCAGAGTAATGAATAGAGGTTATTTATAACAGGATTTTTCTGTTTTCGTAGCGATTTCAAAGATTTCACGACACTTAAGGAATCTGTGAATATAATGGCCTTTGGGAGCTTGGCTTTCTTGATGTGTTTAGTAGCCGACAGTAAGGCATAGGCCTCTGCCGTGAAGATACTGGTTTCAGGATGTAAAACGTCAGATTCAGAAAACGATGGGCCAACAGCCGCGTAAGAGACGCCGGCTTGTGATTTCGACGCATCCGTGTAAAACACTGGGCAGGTGTACTTCGACTGAAGCTCTCGAAAGTGCATAAGTATGTGCGCCTCTGGGGCGTGTTTTGTTACCTCTACAAATGATGTGTCGCATTCAATGATTTGCCATTGCCACGGCGGCAACTGCTCTACTGGAGCCATTAGGCAATTTTCGAGGATTGGGACATTCATTTCATCGGAAAGTTTTCTGACCCGCATTGAGAAAGGCTCTCTCACTGAGGGTCGATTATGGAATAGTGGAGCACATGTCATATCGTTAAGATGTTTGTAGCAAGGATGTCGAGGGTTAGACTGTACTTTGAGGAAATATGTGAAACTGCTGTATGTTCTTTGTAGGTGAAGGGACCACTCATTTGATTCTACGTATAGACTCTCAATAGGGCTTGTTCTGAAGGCGCCTGTGGCTAATCGGATACCCAGATGGTGGACAGGATCCAGTATTTTTAGCGCGCTTGGCGCGGCTGAGTGGTATACCATGGCACCATAATCCAAACGTGATCGAACAAGGCTCTTATAGAGGTTAATTAGGCACTTCCTATCACTTCCCCATGTTGTATGAGAGAGAATTTTCATTAAGTTCATTGTTTTTAGGCATTTTGCCTTCAGATATTTGATGTGCGGAATGAAGGTCAATTTTGCATCAAGTACAATACCTAAAAACTTGTGCTCCTTGTTCACAGGTATTCGTTGCCCAGACACTTCCATACTGGGATCGGGGACTAGTCCTCGCTTTCTTGTGAAAAGGACACAGGAACTTTTCTGGGGGTTAAGGTTAAATCCGTTTTCGTCTGCCCATTTAGATACTTTGTTTAGGCCTTGCTGTATCTGTCGTTTACAAACTGCGAGGTTACAGGATATAAAGCCTAATTGCACATCGTCTACATAGACAGAATAGATGATTGCTGGAGGTAGTGATGCACGGAGCGAGGTCATCTTAACAATGAACAGCGTGCAACTGAGCACCCCTCCTTCAGGTACACCAGTTTCTTGTGCCAATGGGCGGGACAATACGTTGCCAATTCTGACTCGAAAAGTACGGTTAGACAGGTAGCTTTCTATAGTGCTAAGCATATTACCTCAAATGCCCATGTGCGACAGGTCTCGTAAGATACCGTACCGCCATGTCGTATCGTACGCCTTTGCCATGTCGAGAAATATAGACAAGAAATACTGATTGTGTACAAAAGCATCACGGATGTTTGCTTCGATGCGAACGAGGTGGTCGGTTGTAGATCGGCCTTCCCTAAAGCCACATTGAAATGGGTCAAGCAGTTTGTTCGACTCTAAGAAATGTACAAGACGGCGATTAATCATTTTCTCAAAACGTTTGCAAAGGCAGCTCGTAAGTGCTATAGGCCGGTAGCTGGTCACCAAAGATGTATCATTACCGTGCTTTAAAACTGGGATGACAATAGCTTCTTTCCATTTAGCTGGCAGATACCCAGCGGCCCAGATAGTATTAAAAAGTGTGAGTAGTGTGATTTGCGTGTCGGGGTGCAAGTGCTTAATCATATCGTACATGATTCGATCCGGACCCGGTGCAGAGCTCTGACATGCTGACAAGGCGGCTTTAAGTTCGGCAATGCCAAAAGGACGGTTATAAGGGTTATTTGGGCTGCATTTTCGGTTCAGTGGCTTAGATTCTTCTATTGCTTTGTACTTCAGGAAGCTCGCTGAGTAGTGGGTGGAGCTAGACACATGCTCGAAATGTTGACCAAGTGCGTTGGCCTGATCTTCCAACGTGTTTCCTTCTTTATCCACCACGGGCAACGGATGAACTTGTTGTCCCTTAAACCTCCTTAGTCCGTTCCATACTTTTGCCTCCTGTGTGTATGAATTGATGCCGGACAGGAACTTCTCCCAGCTTGCCCTTTTAGCTTGTCGCGTTCGCCTTCCCTGTGATTTTATGTTTTTGAATTCCATCAAATTTTCTGCAGTTGGGAATCGGCGAAGTATGCCCCACGCTTTATTTTGTTTTTTACGCGCCTCCTTGCACTCATCATTCCACCATGGAACTCGTCTTCTGGATGAGCTACCGCTTGATTGTGGAATGAACTTCTTTGCTGCCTCGACGATAAAATCGGTAAAATACGCTACCGCGTCATCTATACTAAACTCGCTGATAAAATCTCGGGATATAAAAGTCGATTCCTTAAAAAGTTTCCAATCAGCAGAGCCTAGTTTCCATCTAGGTACATGTGGAGGGGAGTCACTTTGCGTTACTAGGCTTAGAGTTAATGGAAAGTGGTCACTTCCGAATGGGTTTTTGATTACATTCCATTCTAAGTCAGGAAATAGGGAAGCAGATCCAATCGCCAAGTCTATCGATGAATAGGAATTGTGGTGAGGATTATAATATGTTGGCTCCTTCTTATTAAAGAGGCATGCACCGGAGTTTATTAAAAAGTTTTCTACGAAACTGCCTCTCGCGTCGCATCGTGAGTCTCCCCACAATGTATTGTGGGCGTTAAAATCTCCAACGAGTATGTAGGGCTCGGGAAGTTGATCGATAAGATTATAAAAGTCTGTTTTCTCGAGGTGATGATTTGGGGGTATGTAAATAGAACATACAGTTATCAACTTGCTGAAAAGAATTGCCCGAATCGCCACGGGGGCTGGTGGCACAGCCACAGCCACACTGCTTGTGGACCGGGCCGATGCCGGAGTCTGATGCGATGCTGCCCCCTTGCGCAACGCATCAGCATACCTTGCTGTATGAAAAACAGAAATACGTTTTCGTGCTTCTTGGAACGATATGTTTTCTTTGATTTTCAATGTAATTACATCCTTTTCTTTTTTCCAGGTTTAACGTCTGGAGGTCAACATGTTGGCAAGCCACACTGCTTGTGGACCGGGCCGATGCCGGAGTCTGATGCGATGCTGCCCCCTTGCGCAACGCATCAGCATACCTTGCTGTATGAAAAACAGAAATACGTTTTCGTGCTTCTTGGAACGATATGTTTTCTTTGATTTTCAATGTAATTACAGCCTTTTCTTTTTTCCAGGTTTAACGTCTGGAGGGCAACATGTTGGCAAGCTACAGACTTATCTGCTACTATTGCTACACCGCCGGACGAGACGTTAGCCTCATCGCGGTCTTTTCGGAAGATGGTGTATTGACGAAGGAAGTTTGTGTTTATAGGTTTCAGATGTGTCTCTTGAACACACAGCAACTTTGGATTATGTTTGTGTAGGAGTTCTCTTATATCGTCCAGGTTGTGTATAAGTCCTCTAACATTCCATTGTAGTATTTGTGTCTCCATAATGAAGAAAGTGTTTGTGCTGTGTGTTTAAGTGACTAATATTAGCTCACGGGGCCCTTTCCAGGCGCCGTGATGCGCGTTTTGTCTTTTTTGGAGCGGTCGAGAGAATCCCGCTGCTCCTTAGGCGCTGGCTGCGCCATCTCAATAGGTGTTATGTCCATCGCCTCTTGTGAGGCGGTGGACACGCGCCCATGAGAGCGCTGTGTTGGGCGTGAAGGCCTCGACATGTCGGACGAGACCTTTGGGGCCACCAACCCGGAGGTTGACGGGCCCTCCTTCGCGGACGGCGAAGCAGCGTCAGCTGCTTTCGCCACGGGGGCTGGTGGCACAGCCACAGCCACACTGCTTGTGGACCGGGCCGATGCCGGAGTCTGATGCGATGCTGCCCCCTTGCGCAACGCATCAGCATACCTTGCTGTATGAAAAACAGAAATGCGTTTTCGTGCTTCTTGGAACGATATGTTTTCTTTGATTTTCAATGTAATTACATCCTTTTCTTTTTTCCAGGTTTAACAGGATCGGGAATATGCGGGGTGGTCACCTTCGCAGTTTACACAGTGGGGTGTTCCAGAACAGTTTTCGGAAGTGTGGTCTTTGTCACCACATTTTGTGCAGGTGAGTTGACCTCGGCAGCTTTGCGAGCCGTGGCCGTACTTCTGACACTTAAAACATCGACGAGGGTTTGGAATATAAGGTCTGACACGGATTTTGATATAGCCTGTCTCAAGGGTTTCTGGTAGCACACTAGAGGCAAATGTAATGATCAGATGTTTTGTGGGAATTTCTTTGTTGTCTCGCCTGATTTTTATTCTTTTTACCTCAATGACGTTTTGGTCTTGCCAGCCTTCCAACAGTTCTGCTTCAGTTATTTCTAAGAGGTCGGAATCTGAAATCACGCCTCGGACTGTGTTGAGGGAACGATGTGGGGTCACTGTTATTGGGATGTCTGCAAAGGTTGTGAGATTTGCGAGCTTTTCATGTTGCAGCTTGTCACGAACCTCAAGGAGGAGGTCGCCGCTTGCCATCTTGCTAGCTTTATAGCCTGGTCCAATAGTGTCCGTTAGGGATTTCGAGACGAGGAAAGGTGAAATAACTCTTACTGGTTTTTCAGGTTTATCACTGTGGATTACGTGGTAGCGTGGGAAGGATTCTTTGCGTGTGGCGAAAAAGTTGAGGGAGACTTCGGTGCGTACGCGCTTTGGAGCGGTACGATCGGATAGTAGGGGAAATGATGCTCTATGCATGCTGGTTGTATTTGTTTCGGCAGCAATGGCAGCCACCCACCATGGAGCCCAACAAGGGGATGCTACAAGTTTGACAGAGCATTGACTTGCACACGCCAGCCGTACATCGCTGCTATAACCCAATGCGCCATAGTCAGGGTTGGATATAGAGCACCAGGTTAACCCAAGCCGCCTGGGAGAAACAGAAAAAATTGGGAAGAAAGGAGATGACAGGACAGAAAGGTAAGTTGATAGGAAAGTAAAAGATTTAGGAGAGGGACAGGAAAAGGCGACCACCGATTTCCCCCGGGTGGGTCAGTCCGGGGGTGCCGTCTACGTGAAGCCGAGGCCAAAGGGGTGTGTTGCCTCCGCCGAGGGGCCTTAAAGGTCCAAACACCCGGCTTCGGCTCAACCCCCAGGATCCCCTTTTCCCCGGACACGGCTAAGCCACGTACGGTTAAACGCGGGAGGGTCCGACCCTCATGTGCTCGGGTCCATGGTGTCGCAACACACCAAACGCCTGCTTACGCAGACGCCCCTGCGGGGAGTATAAGACAATAAAGTAAAGCATAGCAGGTTTTCTACCCGTCTGGTGCCTTTTAGCCGGCTTGGTAAAATGTGTTTCAGCTCTTCGAAAGAGCGCACTTTCGACTGTATAGAAAGCGCTCCCACCTGTTGTAAATATGAGCCTAGAGCAACAATGACGTTCAAAGCAGGTGTCAGCGACAAGGAGCCTGTGCTTTGCTAACACTAGCAGCTGTGTGGCGGAACGTGCATGCTGCTGAAGCTGTGCATTGAAAATATTGTTATATCGACCATTAGAATAACAAATGTTATTTGACAGATGTACCTAGCGACTATCTAGTTTCTAGTCATGTATATATTTTCTGTTCCATATAATGCTTCAACTAACTCGAAGCGGTAATTATAGAAAAACTTGAGACAAAATTCGTGATAAGCGTATTCTTCTTAATAAAATAATATTCATATCGACTGTAGAAGGACTACACGTTGGGGAAGTGCGAACAGATTAGGAATGCAGACGCAACTGCTGCTGTGTTCCGAATCTGTTTAGCTTCGTTCGAGCGCGGTCGTGGCAGGCTGTCCTCAGTGACAGCTCACATGCAGCCTGCGCCGCAGCACCGTGGCGTCAGCTTTCACCGCCGCAGCCGCACAACGTCCTTGCAGGCTTCCAACGTGATGGCCGTGAACCGCGCTGTGAGAAACAAAAAAGCACGGATTTCTGGTTAAAAACAGTGCATATATGTTTTTGTCTTTTTGAATGAAATGCATAATGATGACGTCGATACCGCGACAGCATGAGGCTGGTTACATTGGTGGCGTGAATGGGCGTCGAGTGTCCGTATAGTGCCTATCATAATAAAACCTGAGTGTGGGGGTCCTGCATGTTAAATTTCAGTCACATATATGTAAAATCAGTGTAATAGGATACTATTTTAAACCCAAGCTGTACTACCACGTTTTCACCAATATTTTAAACCCACTCTCTCCTCAGTCGTTTCCCCAAATCCGATTTCTGTCGCACAAGCCACGTAGGCAACCGTTCAACTCGTGCGGTCTTCTTCTGCGCACTCTCGAAGATGCCTTGGTCTTTACTGCCGTGCAGGCTACGTACTAATCGCCACGGCATTCTTAAGACCGGCGATACTATACACAGGTGAATAGACACATGACGTACAAACGCGTAAAATATCAGGCAACCAGAATAGGAATATGGGGTCTATGGGTACCGCGTGTGGAGAGCAGCAGTCAGTTCACATGAACACCTCATGCCTGGGACCACGCGGCCTTTGCGCATCTATGAGGCTGGTGGGAAGCCTTAGCTAGGGGCTTAGCAAAGCGCAAATAACGGAGCGCTGGTGCGGTGCAATGTACGCTAAGTAGAAGCCAGCGGCCAAGCAACGCCTTGTTATAATTAGTACTCGGTCGTGGTTCGGAGTCGGGCGCTACTTCAAGGGGTCGATAGCTTGGTACGTGTCTATCGCCAAGAATTTGGACTCCTGTGAGTAGGGTGTTATACCAGAGAGAAATTTCTCCCAGCTAGCCCTCCTTGCCTGTCGCCACGTCCACCTTCTCTGTGATTTGACAAGTTTAAATAGTATACGGTTTTCTGCGGTCGGGGAGCGACGTAGTACGCCCCACGCACTGTTTTTTTTCGCGCCAGCTTGCAGTCCTCGTTCCACCAGGAGACCCGTCTTTTACATGAGGGACCGTTTGATCATGGAATTGGTTTTTCAGCTGTGTCGAGAATAAAACCGGCAAACCTCGCTACTGTTTCATCAATACTATAATCGTTGATTAAATTTCGTTTTAAGTTGGTCGAATCTTTAAAACTTGTCCAGTCACCCGACGTTATATTTCAGCGGTCGGCGTTTGGTTGACTGTCATGTTGCTATATTAAGTTCGGCATTACAGGCAGCTGGTCACTCCCAAAGGGATTCTTGACAACATTCCATTCTATGTAAGGAAGGAGGGCCGCAATGCCAATCAATAAATCTATAACAAAATATATATAGTGATGGATATTGTAGAAGGTGGGCTCTTTTGTAATAAAGAGGCACGAACCATACACTACTAGAAAGTTTTCTATAAGTCGACCCCTGAAATCATACACGGAGTTGACAGTGTTTGCTTGTTTTCAACATAAACAATTATTCACTGGCGTCATAAAACAATTACACTCGGAATATACATAGATTTCATGAAGGCGTTTGACAGACAAAGTCATATGGCACTTATTTATAAGCTTTCACTTTACTCTGTACGTGGCTGAGTGACTAATATGCCATCCGAAAACGCCCGTGGGCTTGCGTTGTAGTGCACGTTAAAGAACCCCAGGTGGTGAAAATTATTCCGCAGCCCTCCACTACTGCGTGCCTCATAATAAGAACTGGTTTTGACACGTAAAACCCCAAAAACAAGAAGCGCCTAATATATTCACTAGGTAGTTCGACTGACCGCGTTCATTGTGTAGCCATCGGTAAAAAGAAATCTGACTATAAATCAAACAGAGGAAAGTGCCACAGTCAGGTGCATTTGGCCATTTATTATTTAATATTTATACAAATTATTTAGTTAGAGGGGCCCTAAACCACTATTTATGGAAGTGGAGAGAGGCATTTGAATTGAAATTAGGCTATTTCAGAAATACTTGGACGCAAAAAGTAGTTCAGTGCGTTCAACAGAAGTGTAGTTATTGGTGATCAAACATAACCTCCGCTGTGCTCCCATTCCTTGCATTCCTTGCAGTGTGAAGGCTACAGTGGTGTGGGGCGTGCCCACAACGCTCTGCCTTCCATATTTCGCTGTGGCGCACAGTTAAGATTTCATTTGGATGATAACGTAGACGCCTCGACTGGGGATTTTGGTGCCTACGTCGCACTAAACGTAAGCCAAACACGGTTGTCCTCAGCGAGCTGCAGTGCGCTTAGCCTGTGGACTCGTGGTGGCACCCCATGGCGGGCGCGGTATCTACGCTGCGTAGCCGATCGCAGCTACCAATAGCAGCCGCGTGTGGGAATCCAGTTTATAACGAAACAAAATGTCCATAAGAGAGTGAGGAGCAGGCTTGTGTTTAAAAAGACAGCATTTGGAAAAAGGTGACCGCGTCCCGCTTGCAAGCGCCACGCACCACGTACGACAGCAACCCTTGGCTGAGATGTTCACGCTTATGCTATCCGCGGACTATATTATTTCACCAATCCAGAGGAGTAGTTCAGGGCTACTTTATTATAGGCAAAGATGTGGAATACATAATATATGCTGGTGACACGACCATACCTCTTTAGGGAAGAATTGTGGATAACTTAAAGCAGAAGGGCAGTCAGGTTTTAAACAAACTTGAAATATCGTCTGCTCAAAATGCACTACAGTTTTATTTTATACACTCATAACGTCGCTCCACCCCATTGGCTGTGCCGTCATGTGCACAAGGATGCACGCACTAGGCCACAACTTTAATCGGTCTGATGGTTGCGACGTAACGTGTGCAATGACGCACGCACTAGACTCACCTTTAATCAGCCATAAATGAGGAGCTGCCGTGGCGTCTGGGAAGCGTGCTCGTCTCGCCCATTGGAGGTGAGGGTTTGATTCCGACCCAGATCGGAATTTACCAACTTTTTATTTTAAAGCCATTGATTTTCTTTGTTTATAGGGTCCTCCCTGAGCAGATTGACGTCTTTCCGAGCATTTTACGTGAGTCTTCGCGCCGTCGGCCATTTTTGGTGGCGCTGCTCGTTGGCGATGCCTACGACGCCAGATTTTCGCGTGATGGGGCATATAATGATTTCGTATTAATACAAAATCTATCTTATCTAGAGCAAGGAACCTTAAAGTCTTTATTTCTACTTCTTCTTCACAAAAGCATAGGAATCGTGACGGATATAAAAACACTGAGGGTCTTTTTCAGACAATTTATGCTTTGCGACATGCATATTGGACATATTGAAACGAAGCTCACTCGAGCAGTAGACATACTGAGAAAATTTCGCAGTATGTTACCTAAAGCAGCTAAGCTGTTAATATATCATGCTCTTTTTGAGTCAAGTAGTAATTATTTTCATTTAGTTTAGGCAACTACAACATCCAAAAATATTCACAAGTTGCCTATGCTACAAAAAGCTGCATTGAGAGCAATAGGTAACCCGCCTTACTTGTCCCCTAAAGAACCCATAGTTAACAGCCTAAATGTTGGTAAATTTAGGAGCATTTTTGAAATGCGTCTAATGAAACTTTATGAGAGCCAAATTCATCATTCAATTGCATTTTAGTTGACACTGCAAAAGTTGAGAGCAATAGCTAAGCCGCCTTTTTTGTCCCCTGCAGAACCCAAATTTAACAGCTTAAATGTTGGTAAATTTAGGAGCATTTTTGCAAAGCATCTAATCAAACTTTATGAGAGCCGAATTCATCATTAAATTGCATTTTTGGTTGACACTGCAAAGCTTGAAGTAAATCCTGCGCAGCATGTAATACGACATCAAGAATTTGGAATGTGAATGATCCATGTCGGTGGGAAAACTAAGCACTCCAAGAACTAACTTACGCATTGTCAAAAGTACTAAACAGTTTTAATTTCACTGAATTATAAAGAAAATATATCTCATACAGGGAAATTAGGAAAATATTCCGCTAAGGGATCTTCATGATCAATGTTCTTGCTTACACTGTGGACCTCTACTAGGTTATGCGGTTGTATTCTTAATATAGCAATCATTTGTGTATTGTGTAAATTTTGCTGCAACGTTTGCAACTTTGCGTTCTTATTACTTTTAGTTTTCTGTCGTTACCTGATTTATTTTTTCGGGGTTGGGAGCAAAATCACGCCGCATAACAGCGGATTTTTTTATCGCCTCCGCCATGTGATGTCGCAGTGCTGTTGATTGTAATGTACCTTCCATGCCTCAAATAAGAAAGAAAGAAAGAGTCGCTCCACAATGTGCTGTGAGGACTAAAATCACGAGCTTTAACGTATGGTCCCGGGAGCTCGTCAGAAACTATGCAAAATACTGTTTTGCTGGGTTGGTAATGTGGCGCTACGTAAATAGAATAGATGATTAGTAACTTATTGAAAACAATCCCTCGCACAGACATCGCCTCGAGGGATGTCTGAAGAGAAAGATTCTGGCAAGCAACACACTGACATACAATTACTGCAACACCACCGAACGAGGCTACTGCGTCGTCACAGTCTTTCCGGAAGAAAGCATACTGTCTGAAGAAATTTGTGTAGGTTTGAGATGTGTTTCCTGAACACACAGTACCTTTGGATTGTATTGTCACGGTTCCACGAGAGCAACAAAGGAGACGGTGACTAACAAGACGAAAGAGACGACGTAGCGGCGCTAACCTAACGTTCCGCTGTACTGATTGGATCGACATATCTTCTGCAGAGTAAACACGGTCCCATTTAACCTTATGTGTCTACCCATTTCATTTTTGGGTGGAGGGGCGGGGTATTGCACAAAACGGAACTCCACAGCGGACTTGTCCTCAGCCTTCCTACCATGCGGACAGATGATCAGGTCGCAGTAAAGGGCGGCGTAAGCACCCGGCGCACCCAGGTTGTCAACATCCGCGACGCCGCAACCATCAGTCATCTTGACCCATATGCGCGACCCTGGCACCTTCTCTGGTAATGGCACTGAGAACGTCGACGTCGGAAAATGGCTTGACGTATACGAACGCGTCGCTGCACAAAACCGATGTGACCCGGCAGTGATGCTCGCAGATCTTGTGCTCTACCTCCAGGGACCAGCACGGACCTGGTATGACACACTTGAAGAAGAGCTGACCAGGTTGGACTTAAACAAAAACTACGCGACATCCTCTCAAACACGCGATGGTGCCGCCGCCAGGAAGAGCGGTAGAAAACTACACATGCAAGTGGTTGGAACGCGCACAAAGAGCGGGTGGTGCGAGCGTAGGCATGGTCGACGCTTTTCGACCTTTTGGCTAAGAAGCAGATCGTAGCTCCGCCGGGCGCCTTTTTGCGCATTCCAGCAGGGCGTGCTTCCTGATCCTGCCGCTTCCTGCTGCCTCGAGCTTCCTGCCCTCCTTGATGCAGCCTTGCGGCCTTGCTTGCCCAACGCCCCGTGATGGTGCTGCCCTCGAAGTTCTTGCTGCTCCTGCTGCCTCTCGGTCCCTGGTGCTCTACCGTGGTACAGTTGGCTGGTTGCCGTTCTCGCCATGGTCCATGATGGGCCCTGCCTCCATGCTATCGCTTCAGGGGCGGCCCATTAGCCCGACAGGACCTTGGCTCCTCTAAGGAAAGCCGAGGTCTGAGGGCACCCCATCTAATGGACCAGAGTGAGGACGACGGCGACTCTGACTCCACTCCTGATCAGGGACGCGAGCCAACACGTGAGGGTGACAATCTCACGGTACAACGTGTGTGGCACAGATTCCTCTGCCACACAAGTTCCGGTGCTGTGAGGAGCTGCCGAGCTGCCTACGGAGCAGCCCAATGGACCTCGCGGCGGCAATCTCTACAACGGCACTTTGAACCACTGCACCACTGCAGAATCCGCCGTACCATCAACAAATGCACCATGTGCCGCGAGACATTGGGGTTGAGGCCAAGCTCCCATGCATGCCTTGTCGCCGCCAGCGTTACCGCACCCCCTGCCACCCAGCCACATCGGTGTGGGCAATGCTCAATGTCTCTCCCCACAAGGATGGGCTTGAGTAATCATACGCTGTGGCACAGGAGGGAAGCGGCACTGGCGGCCAGAAGGAACCTCGTCGCGGGTGCCTCTACTACCAGCAACGATGGTGTCCCGGTACAGGGTAACAGCGGAACCCCCTACCTGAGAAGGACACCACTCAGGGCTCACCAGGATGAACGGGAGCGGTGGCTGAGCAGGTCGCAGACAGGGAGCCGCTCGCTGAGCCATCTCCTGCACCACTCAGGCAGGACAGCAGTGAGGAAATGGAGGACTCTCCTTGGCAGGCGTCAATGCTGGCTGAACCGGACACGGCCAGCAGTCCCCCTTCTGAAACGCCTGCTACATCGACCAGGCCAGCCCCGAGAGCCAGACGGCGGACGTGGAGGGGCCGGCAGCTGGTGGAGAGCCTTCTCCCGAGGTGGCAGGAAGCCAAAACAGCCGAGACAGCCAGGTCTACACAACGCAGGAGGAGACCGTCGGGACCATGGGGCCAGAGGACAGCGCCTGGATATTGAGAGAGGAGACGGTGGAGCTGCGAGAATTGAGCCGGTTGCCAGAGTCTGGTGGGTATTGGGCACGGTTTGAGAACATCGTCGACCGTGCCGTTGCAGCCGCAACCGAACACCTGCGGCTGTCAGAAGGGGGTTCGCGCCAATCCCGGAGGCGCGAGGTTAACCCCAACAATCCTCAGCAGATACAGACTTTCTGTAGGCGGAACCGGCGCCGAGCGGTGAGACTAATCACCGAAGGCCCATCGCAGCACTGCCCCATCAATCCAGGCGCATTCCAGGACCACTACACAAGCCTCTAGTCACCGGCAGGTGTCGACTAGAGCACTGCACGGGCCGATTTTTGCGGCCCGGGCCCGGCCCGGGCCCGTTTTTACATTGGGCGGCCCGCCCGAGCCCGATCAAAACCTTTATGGCGAGACCCGGGCCCGCCCCGGGCCCGGAAATAATCTACGTTACTCGCCCGGCCCGGCCCGCCACCCCTTTACCTTAAGCCCGAGCCCGGCCCGAGCCCGACTAGAAACCGGCCCGAACCCGGCCCGAGACCAAAAAATACATGTTTTTCAGAGTTGAGAAGCCCGAGAATAACTCGCAGAAAGCCCGAGCCCGGCCCGGGCCCGCGTCAAAAAACCCGAGCCCGGCCCGGGCCCGGGTCAAAAAGCACACGCCGTGCCCGAGCCATGCCCGAGCCCGTGAAAAAACTCCTCTACCCGGCCCGGCCCGGGCTTTCGGGTAGGCCCGAGCCCGTGCAGTTCTCTAGTGTCGACACAAGCCTGCTACGGTCCAGAACACCCACAACAGAGGAGATACACCTGTGCCCCTTCTCTCCAGGCGAAGTCGCAGCCAAGCTCCGGAAGTGCGAGAACATAGCTGTAGGGGAGGACCGCCTGACGTACCACCACTGGAGGCAGGTGGACCACGAGGGCAGGTTCCTGGTGGCGGTATTCGACATCTGCCTCCTATACCGCCGCACGCCCCTGAGCTGGAAGTCGACGAGAACCATCCTAATCCACCAGAAGGGTGACCACGAGGACCCCACCAACCGGCGCCTCATTGACCTTGCTCACACAATTGCCCAACTGCATGTTGGGTGTCTCACGACCCGGCTGCAGAGGTGGTTGGGCGACCATGCGGTACTGTCCAGGTGTCATAAAGGCTTCCTGCCCAACGATGGGGTGTTCGAACACCACTTAGTGCTGCGGGGGCGCCTTGACTGATGCCAGGACAGGAGGCGGGGAGCGTTCGGGTCGGTCGCCCACTAGGATCTCGTCGATGTTGTACGTGGCACCGGTGTGGGGTAGGCCTTCGCTACCATCGTGGAGGACCTCTACCACGCCAACACCACAGCGTCGTGGTAGCCGCAGCCACAACGGAGCCCATCGCCATCGGAGCTGGGCTGAGACAAGGCTGCCATGTAAGGGGCCTGCTCTTCAACTTGGTGGTGGGCCCGCTCATCTGTGCAGTACAAAGAGGTGATAGGCAGCACAACATCCTTGCCTACGCCGATGATCTGACGCTGCTGGCCACGGATCCCAACACCTTGAAGCACCGTTTGGACACGGTGGCTATGCTCTCAGCCCGGCTAATGCTGCGACTGAACGCCTCCAAGCGCCGGTCTCTACACCTGTCTAGTCGCCACCCCGTGGGCACACGGCCCACCACCTTCACCGTTCGTGGCGACCAGATTCCGGCGCTTGGAGTCTTTGAGGGGCACAAGTTCCTGGGCCAGCCTGTGGGATTCGGGGTGCTGCCGGACAACGCCACGGTCGACGAGGCTATCCATCTGGGCAAAAAGCTGCTCTCCTCTATGCTCGCCCCATGGAAAAGGCTGGACGTACTTAAAACCTTCCTATATCCGGCCCTAAACATTGCCATGCGGGTGGGTGTCGCAAGCAAAGGAGAGTGGCAGGGCCTAGACGAGGAGCTCCGGCCACTGATCAAGAAGGCCCTGTACGTGCCAGCAAGAGCTTCAAATTAATACTTGTATGGAAGCACACAGGCTGGTACTGCAGGAATCCGCCTTCCGGCGGAACGGAGTGGCATCTGCCAGGTGGGCGGAGCTTTTAAACTCCTCACGTGGACCGACCTAGAAGTCCGGCAGCGAGCGAGGGACGAGCTGCAGAAGGTGGTGGCCAGGCGACTAAGGCGGCTAGCGGACACCGAAGAGATGGAGGTCTACCTCTCAGGCGAGACGGAGGGTGAATTCAGTCAGGCATCCACACAGCTGCAGTCTATGTGGATGGAGGCCAGAAAAGCCTCTCGTCGCCTCTTCATCGCCTTGGAGATCACGGACCACAGAGCCCGCATCACCTGCGGAGAGGCCTCCGTGTCGGCTAGGAACCGCCACCAACTGATGAGGAACATCCGGGCGCTCCTCTCCAAGGACCGGGAGAGCACTCTACACGAGAAACCAAACCAACCCAAGGCCAAGCGATGGTGTGCGTAGCGGCGGACCTGGCCAACGCCCGCTTCTTGTGGTCCGGCCGCTACACTTGGTTTACAGATTGACGCTTCATTCACCGAGCTCAGCTCAATCTCCTCCCCCTCAATGCCACACGAGCATGGGCACCCGCAGCAGACAGGCGATGTAGGCGCTGCGGGTATGGGGAGGAGACACTACCACATGTCCTCTGCCATTGCATGAGGCACAGCAGGGTTATGACGGAGCGCCATAACGCCATCGTCGACCAAGTGAAAAAGGCTGCCCTGGTGAGGTTCATCATGATAGCGGAAAACCATGTCGTCGGCAACACCTCTCTCAAGCCCGACCTGGTGCTGACCCGTGGGGAGGAAGCACTCATCCGGGACGTCTGCTGCTCATTCGAAAAATGGTTGCAGGCGTTACAGGACGCCCGGAAGTCCAAGGAGGAGAAGTACGCTCCCGTACAACGACATCTTCTCCGGCAGTTCTAGCGGGTGACGGTGGACGCTGTGGTGGTTGGCTGCCTTGGCACCTGAGACTCGGGGAATGATCGTGTCCTCCGAAGGATATGCAGCAAAGAGTACCTGCGGACCATGAAAATACTTTGTATCAGTGACACGATCCGCTTCTCCACGCAGATCTGCAAAGGCCACATTGGCTCAGTCTAATGTATTTATTTTTTTAAAGAAGCGTTATATATACACCTTTACAGTTTTAGCCTTTCATTACTAACACCACCAACAAGTGTTTTTAGTCATTTTTGTTTGATTTTATTGTATACAGTTTTATCCCGTTATGCGTTGGTTTTGTAACTTATTCATTAACATGTATTGTCACTAACCATTAATAAAGAATTCTGTTCTCACCATAGGCGTATCAGCCTGGGGGGGGGGCAAAGTGTGTCCCCCCCCCCGCACTTTTTAAAGCGGCCACTTTCGGTTGCACGCTGGAAAGTCCATCGAAACTACAGCTGAAGCTAAATTTTCTGTCTCAATGGAGCGGCCACATAAGTACTTCTTTTATTTACTACACATCCGCTGCTCGGACATCGAGGATTGTCTTTTATGCCTTCTCGGGACGCCTTGTATAGCGGGCGATGCGCGGGATTCGCCATACACGCTCGCGTTGCGGAGAAGGCGTGGCGCTAGGTGGTTCCCGCCCTAACAGCTTGCGCTACTTGCACCATGCCCAGTTTTTTTTATGACCACTAGATCTGCACTCCGCACAATGAGCTTCCCACGGTATGAAAATGACGGAGCGCGCGCGCCTCATTCTCTCTCCTGTGCAGCGCCGCGATGAGCGCTCGGGCCACTGCCGCGAACCCATCTCCCGCTCAAGCTAACCATCTCCCTGCTGCTTCGCATCCACACATTTTTCCCTTTAGCGGGAGATGGAGTAAATTTTTTGGATACCACGTGTGACAAGGGTAGTTCGAGGTCGCGGAGCCCACTAACCGGGGTCCACAGGGGTATGTGCCATTGCGCTTGGACGTGCTGATCCTGGTAATAGTGCTTTCTGCCTTATCACCAGGATCGGCCCACATGTTTGCTTGTGCAGAAGAGAGGTCAACGCCGAAGAGATGGTTCGGTGTTAACCATCTCCGAAGAGATGGTTAAACACCGAAGCTGAAACCTGCTGCCCCCGTGTTTATCACTGAGTTAATCCTGACAGTTCATTAGAATCTTCCTGAATGATTGGGTACGTCTTTGTGTTTTTGAAGAGATGAGCGGCAACGGAGCCAACTGCTGAAGAAGACGACGAGGAACGCAGCAGTGTCAGGAGCGCGTTCGCGCGTTTCCGCGGGGCGTCAACGAGCTAGCTATGAAAGAAGACGACGACGCTCGAGCGGGAGCAGTTTTACCACCAAGGCTCTACATCTACATCGGCGTAGAGGCAACAGACGGACGAATCGGCTAGCCGTATGCAGCTTCGCTGTAAAGTGCACGGAACCGTAGCCACAAGCAGCTTCACTGTAAAAAATTTTTCCTGGCCTCATCCTCGCCTTTTCAACGCAATAGCGTCGGATTGTCATTAGATTATATGAGAAAAAAGCCTGATAAGCAGCCAGGGATCTTTGAATGCTATCGCATTCCACTCTTAAACGCGAAGCTTAAGCCTCCTCCAATGCTGATGGTGTTTCGCTGTACTTTGGTTCTATGCAACATTGAGGGGAGTGTTGAAAACCGAGCATTTTTAAATTTTGATCGGGCCCCATGCCGCACACAATACGGTGTCGACGTCAACTGCGTCCAATAACTCTATCGCGTTCCATTCTTAAAGGCGAAGCTCAGCGTAATCCAAGCTATTCAAGAGAATAAAAATTAAAAATACGAAAACGAGAAAAAAAGAATAAACACAAAAAATAAAAGAATTGAAGGCTTAGCAAGCGTACCATGTGCCGGAAAGCCTCCCCGACGCATAAAAAGCACTGAATTGCTGCGCATTGTCCAGAGCATAAGTTCAATGCTGGCGAAGATGGCACTGAATCTCAATCTGTTCGCCGAGACAGACAACGCTCGCGTAAGAAGCGCCATCCATTGACTTCAGAAGAACTGGATTGTGGGGCGCAGGGGCCTCGACAACTGAGCACAGGGTGCACATTCGTCACCCCTGGTGGCACAGACACGGAGTGGCGTTCGCTGCCCAGTAGATCCATGGGCCCAATACTATGCCGTAGTGTTCCTCTACGTCAAGAAGTGGATTCTAGGGCTAGTGAAGCTGATGACCCTATAGGCTATCAAGGAGTTGAAAAGAATGCCAAAGAAAGCGTTAAAAAAATACTGATACACTTGCTAGAATCAACGCGCGTGATTCTCTGTGGTCTCCAGACTCCGGCCGCTAAAAGCGCCATGCATGTTCTCGCCGTACTGGAGCAGCTGATCGCTGCTCTTTATATAATTTAATTACCTTTCTTGGCACATGTGATGCTCACGCAGGAGACGCCCATACACAAGCTTTTTCACGGCGAGTTTTTTTGTGAACTTTCAATTCTATTCGTGACTCCGTCCATGCTCTGGAAGGTAGATGACACTTTTGAATGACCTTTTTGGACTTTGTTGATAGCCATGAGGATGCTGAACTTAACTTTACCGTTGTACGTCCTTCTTCTATGTCATCATCACCCCTCATCCAGCCTTTATGTCCCCGTTCTCCCCTCCCCCTGTGCAGAGTAGCAGGCTAGAGAATGCTGGCTCAGGCCGACCTCTCTGGCTTCTTTCAAATAAATTATTTCTTCTCTGGAGGCCGACTCATTCTCGACATCGCGGCGCACGTTACTGAGGGCTTTTCATGGATCTTTCCGGTGCTCCTAGTGCTGCTGCTGCGGCTGCGATGAGGCCAGCAAAAAATTATTTCTCGCTGTTAAATATGGCCCCTAGTGATTTGAAAATGTCGCCTATATGTGTACGAGGGTAATGCGCGTATTGGTGCCTATTCATTTTCAAGTGCGGTTATTGTTTGCTGCACAGATACTCCCGCAAAATTTAGGTGGGTATGCAGAAATGACCTCGCCGCGGTGGCTCAGTGGCTAAGGCCTTACGCTACTGAGCACGAGGTCGCGGGATCGTATCCCGGCAGCGCCGGCCAGATATCGATGGAGGCGACAAGCAAAAATGCCCGTGTGCTTGCATTGTAGTGCACGCTAAAGAACCCCAGCTGGTCAAAATTCATCCGGAGCCCCCTCCACTACGGCGCGCCTCACATAGACAATCAAAAAGATTGATTGCCTATGTGTCTAGTGTTGGATTTTTAGCAAATGAACGAACCTAACTCGCGGAATTATTTATGGCCCTCCAAAGGCAAATATTCAAAGTGAAGAGACACTGAAATGTGCAAACGCACAGAGAATGTTTCAGCTAATGCATACCAAGGTTACGAACGGTTTCCTTGCGGAATAAAGGAAGTCTGTGTTTTCGGCTGCGGAGTTTGCATGGCATTGCCTTCTGCGTGCCACAGTCTCAAGGTTCTATGAAGCGAGACAGTGCACGTGAAGCGAAAATTGATAAATTATGCAATTGTTTACTGTTTTTTTAGTAGATGTAGATGCAGCCCATGCAGGCATTACCATACCTCTAAATAGTAATGACTAAAGTGTTAATTGCACCAAACAGAAAAATACTATAGTCACTTTTCCGCGTGTCTGCTTATGGTATCTTTATTTATTTTTAAGTATACTTATTTATGAGTACCTTAGATGCATTCAGGAAGACATTGGCACTCGGCAAAAGTTCGTTGTATCAACGTAAAACAAGCGTTATTCAAAAACAAAATAAAAAAGCATCAACGTAACAAAAGCATTATGAGCACAACGCAATAGCGTGCAACATCAATAAAGTCCATACAAAAATTGCAATTCAAAGGAAAACTAAAAACAGCATTAGGGGCACGTTAAAGATCCCCTGGTGGTCAAAATTAATTTGGAGTCCCCCACTACGGCGTGCCTCATAATGAAGTCATGGTTATGGCACGTAACGCCCCAGAATTCATTAAAAACTGAAAAACAGAAAAGGGTACGTTCGGGAAGGTAGTAGTAATTAGTAAAACAAAATAACAGCACTGCTCAGTTGACGTACGAATGCGAATAACAGACCAATAAATTGTTGAATCACGGCAATACAAAGAGGTAAAAAGTATAAATAAATAAAGATACAGGCAGGAAATGAAGTCTGCCATCTGCGATAAGGTCCAAGCTCATAGACCATAAATGGTGTGTCTACGAATACAAGATTTTTGTCGTTACACGAAAGTAGACAAGAAAATTTGTGTTGGCACAGGCGCAGCGAAGCGTTCAGATCAACAGACTCGCCGCCGATAGACTACAGCGTTCTGCTTTCCGCTGATGGCAAGACCGCTCTGCGCCCGTGTCCTGCAAAAGCTGAGCTAAAGCCGCTGCTACGATGAAGGGGTCGGCTAGACGCTATCCAACAATTAGTACCCCAGGCCGGAAGCATAACAGCGTATTTTCCAACAATGTCGGCCATTACCGAAACTCGTGTGTTATTTGGTCACAGGTAGCTGTGAATTGTGACACACTGACGATTCGGTGGTCGGTGCTTGGATGACGACGACGGTGGTGCGGCTGTCTCAGATGTGCAAGCGCTACCTCTGCCAATGCTGCGGCGTTGTGTAACTTGCCTTGTAGCTGTATCCTATGCATATAGTAACAGTTTTATTACTAGTAATACAGTTTTATTCGCCCGTTCTTTCGTACACATCAATCTGCTGGTCCGCCTAAGAACACAGCGTTTGTCGGCTCACCTGGCAGCTGGTGGATACATCAGCAGTTAGAAGGCTCAATGATACACAAAAAATCACATAGCAGGATCCCGTCCTGCGCAACACAAAAAGAATTAGAAATGAAGAAAGGAATCGACGAATAGAAAAGCAAGTATAACTTGACAAGCTGCGATAAGTAGACTAGACACAGGGCGTAAGAGTAAACATGGAACGGATCATTACCCTAAAGTTACACAGAATTGTCATTCTTGCATTGTTTCTAAGCACTACTTATCTTTTTCACCAGTGTCCTTCTTTTTACGATATTGCATAATTACATACATACCGCTGGGACATAATACTTCCTCGTTTTTTTACCATAGTTTGTGAAAACTCTTGGCTTAACGCATCTGTCTGTTTTCCTTAGTGTTACTTCTTTGTGGACACCTACATTTCGCTTACCTTGAGAATGCCTCGTTTAGAGTATTTTTCTTTTGCAGAAGCCGTGTGTAAGACTGTTCCATAAGATATACAATTTACTATTCGTTTGATAAGCTTATTAATCGTTTGCCTTTTGTATTCGGAGAATGTGCCATATAAAGTTATTTCATAACGCAAAATAGACTCCCCTAATGCTTTGTATATTGTAATTCTTAAATTTGCTGTAATTTGTAATTCTTAAAACATGCTGATTCTAGCGTGACGGCTTCCGAAGCCCAGGCGAAATGTCAGCGAAGAGCCGCCGACCCTGAATTTAGGGCGAACGAAGCGGAACGCCCGCTACTGCGTCGTCTGGCCACAAGCTCCCCCAGTTACGACTTGAGAGACACTCCTTTGGTTCAAGTTATGTGACACTCCATATGTTTAGTGTTGATTAAGTGAACAATAAAACAATATATATATATATATATATATATATATATATGTGTGTGTGTGTGTGTGTGTGTGTGTGTGTGTGTGTAAAACACACACACGTCTACGTGTGTGTATTTCAGATATATATTCATGTCAATATTGCTCACAATTCTCAATGATACTCAACATTATTCAACAATATGTCAACAACTATTAGTCAATGACTTAACTGTTGTGAAGCACTCAACAACTTTATTGTTGAGGTATTGTTGTGTACGTTCAATAACTATTGAGGCATTATTGAAAGGATTATTGTGTGAACAATTCCTCCACAATATGCCAACAACATTTCAATAGTCAACCACCAGACCAGTCTACTCGCCAAACTTGCGGTCAACAGCGAACGAAAATAAATTCATGATAAAGTCACATGTGTCGTGAAAGCATGAATGCGCAAGCGAAATACTAACAAATGTGTTATAACCCCAGAATAATCGAAATTATTATTTTAATTCAGCAAGAGCGAGTGCCCTAGAGTTTGCCGCAAAGAAAAACGAGAGTTCTGTCAAGAATATTTTCCCTCAGTAGCCAGCCGCAACACAGGTAGAGGAAGTGCTGGGAAAGGCATGTCCGGAGTGGCCAAGCGCCTACTTCGGACTGCGGCTGAAACGATTTGCGTTCGCTTCTCAATTCGGCATCTGTCAGCAAGGGGGACCTCTAAGGGCACGCGTGCAAATGCATCAGCGGCAGCCTGATCGACCCGCAGGCCTGTGCGCTGTCTTGCTTGCAAGTAGCCTGCATGGCGAACCGATCAGTCGTTTTTCTCCACGATGTGTTTGTTGTTTGTGTATTATGGAGGTATTATGTTCTCGCTCGCTTTTGGCTCAAGGTACTTGAAGGTTACCGACAACGGGAGCTAAAAGCATTTCATGCTTAATATTTGGAATGATGATCCCCGACTGTCCAAAAAGCTCCAGTGGTCTAATTTGCTATGCAATAAAAACATCCACACAATGAATTTTCTGTTCAATTGTCTGTTGTTCATACATAGAATCGAGGGGTGCACGCGCACGCCGTAATCAGATAAGTAGCGCTCCCTCACAATCTACAGGCTGTGCACTTCCGGGAAGCATTAGCGCTCAGCGATGGTCATCACTTTAAAGGAACATGTCACACAGAACTTTGTGGCTACAAGGCCGCCCCCCATTTATTCGTATGCGTGATGTTCGCGTTCCTGGACACCAATATAAAGCCTACAAGAGCCCCAGCGATGATTCGCAGGCACAGCCCGGAGTTAGAGCCGGCGCTCGGACAAACTGGATAAGTGTTTGAAGAACGAAGCTGGTTAAACTCGAGGACGGTCCATCGAGGGTACGCCGCAAAATCTCCGCCTGGCGATGACGTCACCATGCCTCGCCAAGCAACGCTTCGCCCCAGCTGCGTGAACCGTGACGTCATCGCGCCGACTCACGGGATAGATAGCTCCGCGTCGTCGCTGCGGCGACAGAAAAGCCCCGCCGTCTCCGCGCTGAGCACATCGCCGCGAAGATGGGGCGGCTCAAGAACAGCGTCACTGCTGAAGAAGAGAAAGCGTGGCGTGAAAGCCCCCGCGCCGCTACTCGAGAGCGAGTGAGATAACTTCGGTCCGATCCCCAGTATCGCGCCGCCGAAGCGGCGGCGAAACGTCGGCGATTCGCAGAAGATCCGGAGTTACGAGCCCGTGAAACGGAGAAAAAGCGTTCGAGTGTCCAGAAGCGTCGCCAAAACAACCCGGGTCTGCGAGTCTTGGAAAATTGCCAGCGGCAAGTTCGGAAAGCCATGGGAGGCGCTGATGGACAATTGCCCGCGAGTTTCTAAGCAGTGATTTTGGTCACAGTTGTGACCGTTGTCGAGTTGTTGCACAGTTGTCGAGTGTGCGATAGGGTGTGGTTTGACTCGAACTTTGACTCGAACGGTGAGGTCGCCAGCTTCGCACTTTGCCCAGTCCTTGCACCTCTAGTCTGAAGCTACCCCTAATTCTTTTTTCTACCTGTAGTCCTCATTTGTTATTACTGCTTTTTGTGAACATGTTGATAATGGTTTGAAGTTTGATTGCGGATTTGACATTGAAGGGGTCTCGGAAAGCGACCATGGGATACCTAATTTTGCGAAATATATTATCGAGAGCTTTTATGGAGGATATTATTCAGCCAAAATATTACCCAATACAGGGACGTACGCAACATTTGCCCATCCCCGCCAAGGACACTGCTGCTTAAGTTGCTGTACGAAACACCTGAACACCTGTACAAGTGCACCACCAGAGTTGTGTAACGTATTACTATGGCAATAGTTATGAACTATGAAATAAGCTGGCTGGGAAAATTTTGCTCTTTGCACCAGCTGTTCCCCTCCGTCGAAGTGTAACAACAGATTCGAGCGAAGCTGTGCTTTCAACATTCTCGGCAGCAAAAATAACGTAAAGCTCATGAATAATGTTTGGCTCGATACATACATAGTTGTCACAAATGTAGCACTGTAAGATGAACAATGGCTATACAGAATTCCCGATGCGAATGGAGGTTCTGTGTGCAAATCCGTACAATATAGTAACCTGCAAATACACGCCAGGCGCGAATTGAAAACGGATTCAAAAATACCGCGAATAACATGGCCGAATACTGAGAATATATTGAAATTTATGTAGTAGTAGATTATGAAATAAATTCGCAGATCATTGAAGAAAATCGCTAAATATGGCGGACACTGAAGAATATTTGTTGAACAGTGCTTATCACCTAGGGAGAGGGATATTTTTTCTACGACCAATCTATCTATGAAGCAATCGGAACCTTTTATTCCCTGAAAGTCACGATTAGTAATAAAATTTGTAGGCACTAATAGTGTGGTGTGAAGCAGCCTATAACAGGCACCTCGAGCCTCAATTTCAGAAACTGGGACCTCCTTAATGTGTTGACTGAACGCATAGCCCATTTGCTTCGTAATAAAATTCACGTAGCACTCACTTGGGAGGTCTGAAAGGCAGCAACCATATTGTTTATTACATCGTTCACAATGCTTTGCTGTACACATGAGAGGCCACTTTTTAGTTAATCCGCAATCTGCAGCCGACAGGCTTACTTCAGTTTTTCTGACAAGGAGCTGGCCGTGCGCCTTTTCTTCTTACAATTTTGCATGAAGTGAAGCAAGCACGAAGAACACAAAATACGCCAGGAAAGGTTCTTAACGTTTAGTGAGAGAAGCGAAACTCTATGCAAATTCTAATAAAGTCAACAAATGTTCCAGTTAAGAAAGGAATGTTTAAAATTGTACATTAATAAATCCTTCTAAACTTTTAAAAACAGTTACACATGATGGACATCGGTAGGCGTCAGGATTCAAGATTGTGCCTCTTCTTACGCACAATAAGCTGGTAGGCTGAAGATGAGACTGAAGCGTTTTAGTACTTCCTTGGGTTTCAATGCTTCACGTCGTCTGCAATTCTCGAATGCTCGCATGCGAGAACCTCTAAAATTTCTTCAAGCAAGAGAAATCCGTGTTTACTGTCTAAGACCGACTGAAATTTTGCGCAAACGTTTTCGACAGCTGCTGCAATACACGTGGTTTGCATCAAACTTGTGTTAAGGTGCAGTAGCTGTGTCAATACACGGGAACTGTTCGCAAGAACTCTGCTGTGTCCACTGTGATTAGCATTCTTTGGCAACATCACCCATTTTTCGCAATGTCTGTCCGTTTGACCGCGCCTAAGCTCTTTCACGCTTACATGGGTTACTGCCATGGTCTAAGGACACGGCATCGGGCTGCTGTGCTGAGAGAACCAATTTCGCAAAGAATCGGCCTACCAATTCTGGTCACTGGGTTTGTTACACTGGGTATTTAACACTGGGTATGTGGTATTCTTCCATGAAACCTTTTTGCACCAACATGAGTCACGCGGTTTGTGCTGCTCTGGAGCGACCAAAATAAAATCATTTCAAATTTCTCCAGTGCGGGACTGAATTGAACCTGCGTAATGTACAGGGTGTTTCTACGCATACCTGAAATAATATTTAAATATAGCCCTTTTGAAATAAAATGACGCTTAATTCTGAGACATTCCGTCATTATTGGTGACAATTGGGTCACGTGATGCTGGATAATTAGTCACTAATTAACACACATTTATAATTAGTTAGCTTTTACACGTTTGATGTCACTGGACTCATCGTAACTGGCAAATTGAAGAAGCGTGCTCTCGGCACAAGCCATATCAACATTTGAATATAAAAAAATGCGATTACCCGGGAACTGCGGCACGACGAATTTCAGCAATCACAGCACGCGAAACCTTAGAAGGGAGGCTGCAGCGAAAGCAATTCTGCGCCCCTCGATCTGACGTTATTCTTACGTTGAGGCCGTTTCACATTATGCGATTTTCAACGCACCGGAAGTGCGATTGGCACCGCATGCGACAAAAATGGCAGTCGCAGTCCCGACTCTCCAATCACAACGTCACAGCGATCGCTGCGATTTTCCGTCGAAATTGAGCCGAGAGCTATTTCGCGATTTGTTCTAGGAAATGGCGTTGGTCGCTCAACACAACGTTTATAGATACTTTTTTGTCTATAAATGTTGGGTCAAGAAGCCTCGAACAGTGCAACTAATTGAGTATAGCAGTGGATTGCGCAATCGGTACGTACCATCAGCACCGATACGCGAACAGTGCAGATAAAAACTCGTGGGTCAGATTCGGTTCTATGATTTATATGCGTTTGTTGACACGCTACGTTGCTAATCACGCGACGCTTTTTTTACGTTGGCTTCGGGTGCTGATAGTAGGTACTTTTACGTGATTTTCCGTTATTCAAACGCGCTGCGAGTTGGTAAATACTGCGAGGTGTCCCTCACGGGAAGACATGGGCTTCGGATGTCATCGTAATTTTCTGGTTGTACGAGCTACTCGCGATATACGAAAACGCCACTGTTGTAGCGTGGTATAATTTACGGACGGAACAATTTACAGAATATGCAACTACGGACAAATGCTACGGTAAATGGTCACTCAATGCGCGCGACCATTTAGTTGCAGTCAGTTGGTTTGGGCTTTCATACGCATTTTCCCCAATGAATTATCTAATTTTAAGGTTCTGTTACATCCGCTGCGAGACGCGACTGCTTATCAAGCTCTCAAAGCGAACGTACAAACTATATATCGTAATAAATGTTCTACAATAGCATATTTAATGCTCTGACTGGGAATAAACAGCATCGTTATTTGTTTCGAAGCATTATTTAAACTGTTTTTTCTCATTTTTCTGATGTATCATTTTTCTCCTGCACAAAAACCAATAAACGTTCAATGTGTTGCAGACATTGTATCCTTACTGCACCTGTATTCACCCTCACATTAAAAGGTAATTGCACATGTCACTTACTTCAGTGTATCCAATAACTTTTGTTTATGCTGGTTGTAACATATTGCAGTATTCTAAGAAACTACTTCGCCATAAACATCCTTGCATTTTCTTGCTTCCATGTCTCTACTTCCGGTAAAGCACGTGCAACAATGGGAAAAGCCGACAAATACCTTCTTTTTATAAGCAGTAGATTACACATTAAAATAAAGCAGAACAAAATTGTGCAGTGAAATCAGTCGGTTGCGTTCCTTACTGTGAATGATAGCAACTTTTCAAGTGTGGGTGGTTATTATATGTCCTCAGCTCATAAAGTGTGCAGACTCATCACGAGGCGCAGGCCTTGCCCATCAAAATGGAGGCAATGTTGCTAATGAGTCTGAAATTTCATTTATTACTGCATAAAGTCATATACTCATATTCCCATCATTACTCAGCCGAAGTTGCTCCGAGTCATATTCACCAAAAGTCTACTTATCTGAGCTTGGTCTGACTCATATTCACCAAAATTATACTCGGCCGAGCTTGCTCTGACTCATATTCACAAATATTCTACTCAGATGAGCTTTCTGTGACTCATATTCATCAAAATTCTACTCGGGCGACGTTGCACCGAGTCACATTCCCCAAAAATCTATTTAGCCGAGCATGCTCCGAGTCATCCTTACCAAAATTCTACTTATCTGAGCTTGCTCTGACTGATATTCACCAAAATTATACTCGGGCGAGCTTGCTCTGACTCATATTCACAAAGATTTTACTCGGTAGAGCATGCTTCGAGTCATATTCACCAAAACTCTACTCAGGCGAGCTTGCACCCAGTCATATTCACCAAAAAAGTTGTCGCAGTTTCACCTGAAAGGCGAAGCATCAATTCCGATAGCAAATTTGTAGAAAGCTATACGGAGTAATGATATTAGCTTTATCAGCTGTATAAACTTGGACATGCAGCAGCACCGGCAACGCGCAGAACTGTTGTCGACGCCGTCGGCGTTTTGCCCGCGTTCGCTCAAAATGCGTGCGGCGTTGGGGACTGTTGCCGGAGCCTCTGATATAAATAGGCACTTGGTGCCGCAGCTAAACGTCGCCTCCCTTCCCTCCCCCCCCTCCCCCACGGCCTCTCGCGCGTCGGAAGAAGGCGCGTTTGCTCTACATATATGGTGATTGTAAAGGAGGAAAGAGACGCCTACTTCTGCAGCCCTTAAGGGAGCACGGCGCATAACGCGCGTTTGTTCTCCGCCGTGCGTTCACTCCCCGTGAAAGCGCGCGCCCCTCGCACCCTTTCAGTCGCGCATACAGCGTTCGGCGGCGCGCGGCGACGATTTCATCTCCATTGACGTCATACGGAACCTCACGGCGACGGCGACGCCGACGACAGAAATCTGCTTTTGAGTGTCCATATAATTGCTATCGCAATAAAACCTACTTAGCCGAGCTTGCTCTGACTCATATTCACCAAAATTCTACTTTGCCGAGCTGTCTTTGACTGATATTCATCAAAATTATACTCGGCCAAGCTTGCTCTGACTCATATTCACAAAGATTCTACTCAGGCGAGCTTCCAATGAGTCATATTCACCAAAATTCTACTCAGCTGAGCTTTCTCTGACTGACATTCACCAAAATTGTACTCGGCCGAGCTTGCTATGACTCATATTCACAAATATTCTACTCAGCCGAGCTTGCACTGAGTCATATTCATCAAAAATCTACTTAACCGAGCTTGCTCTGACTCATATTCACCAAAACTATACTCAGCTGGCCTTGCCCTGACTACCACGTGACAATATTCACCAAAGTTTACTCAACCGAGCTTGGTCTTACTTTTATTCACGAAAATTCTACTCAGCCAGGCTCACACAAACTTAGACTCATGGTTAGTTAGTTAGTTCACCGAGCTATGTATACATTACATCATGTGACCTGTGTGGTGCATAAGTAAACATTGCACATGAGTACGTGTTGCATCGGATCAAGTAAGGACAACTGTACACATTGCAGTTGCGTGACCGCTGCGTGGCAGCTTCGCCTCATGTCGATTCCAGCAAGTGTATTAGATCTGTATCATACTTTTTGCCAATCCTGCTGGCTATCTTAGCCATTACTGGGTGGCCACATTGCATTGGTACATTGCAACACAACGTAAGGAAGGCAGGTAGAGGGGCGGGCGGGCGGATGGACGTCTGGCTGGGAACCAAGTAATGTGGTGGACAGAGTCTGTATCTGATTTCATTTTTAGAAGAAGCGCTGCCGCTTCTTTTGCTACGAGGTCCGAGGCGAAGGCCCTGACCGCCAAGCGGCAGTCCGTGTAAATAATCGATCGTTTAGGATCAAGCATCGCGATTGCGATGGCAACCTGCTCAGCCACATCGACCATGTTAGTCCTGACCGAAGCCGCGGGGAGAAGTTTACCCCTGTCGTTAACCGCAGAGACTGTGAATTTATCCGTGCAACCATACTGGGCGGCATCTATGAAGGATGTTATGCCCTGAAACGTCTTAGCTCCCGTTACTCGCCTTCCCTTATTGTGCTACGGATGTACGTTTCTAGGAAATGGATCAACGATGTAGGTAGCGCTGACCTTAGCGTCAAGTTTTATCATCTCCTCCCGGTTGAAGTTCGGTCGAAGACCCACTACCTCCAGAAGGCGTCGGCCTGCCCGAAAGCCCGAAAGCCTCACAACCTGTACATACCTTTTTGCCTCAATTTGGTCGAGGGTGAGTGTTGTGCACCCCTAGCTGCACGAGTTTCTCCGTGCTTACTGTAATCGAGATGTCAACACTTTCTTGATGCTTTTCCGCATCAGGGTGTAAAGTTTGTCCCCTCCGTCTTTGTCCAATGTAAGGCTGAAACAACATAATTGACGTGGCTCGTGAGGAATGCGTGATGCGCCCTAGGCAGGTTGTCCTCACCAATCCCTCCTTTCTTATTAGAGACTCTCAAGATCCGTCTAAGAATGCTTTCAGTTTTGGACGCGAGGTGAGCAATGGTCTTAGCATTACAGCCCCTGTAGTCAAGCAGCAGCAAGAGGATTCTGATCGAGTCGACCATGGGAATCTTCTGATCATTCTTCATATAAACAATAATAGGAATCTGGTCTAGAGGTGTTAACCCTCGACCCCCTGTCTCGACGGCCTGTACAGTAAAAGTTCGGATTTATTCGGGGAGTAACGTCTAGGGTTTCCTGGAGCGCCTGCTCGGCCGCCGCCTCCGAACCTCCCGGGCACCAAATTGTGATATCATCAGCGTAGAGCGTGTGTTTCATATTCCGTGCAGCTAATAATCTCTTGGAAAGCCTGTGCACTGCAATGTTCAATAGAAGGGGGGAAATTACCGCACCCTAAGGGGTAGCTCTACGTCGGAGCTCAAATGGTTCTGATTTCGATTGTCCTACTCTCATAGCCGCCGTCCTGCCCTGAGGAAGGATTCCACAAAAGTAAAGAATCTACCCCCCAGGTTTAGCTCAAATATTTTCTTGAGAATGAAGTCCTGAGCCACTGTATCGAACGCCTTAGACAAATCAAAGGCCAATATGCCTCTCACGTCCCTGCTTCTATTGTCAAGAACCTGAGTCTTGAGCAGAAGCATGACATCCTGAGCGGAAAGTGAAGGCCTAAATCCAACCATGTTGTATGGCAAGAACTCCTCATGCTCTATGTGCCTGGAGATTCTGTTATGTATAGCGTGGCCTGCCACTTTGATTAAACATGACGTGAGTGAAATTGGGCGGATTTTATCCAGGCTAAGCGATTTTTTGGATTTGGGAATGATAATTACCATTGCCTGCTTTCATGATTCCGGGACTATGCCCCCATCCCTAACTCTATTTCCCTGACGATAACCCTGATAGACTTATCATCCAGATTCCTCAAGAGCCTGTTCGTTAGGCCGTTCGGGCCAGGAGCTGATCTGCCATTCAAGCTCTATAGGACCTCCCTTACCTCCGCCGTCGAGAAAGGGGCATCGAGAACCAGAGCGATCGGGCCTTCGTACCGTGGGGAGCTACTGTGTTCGCTTAAAGCCACCGGAAGGTATTTAAAGACCAGTTCTTGGAGAAAGGATACTTCGGTATCACTCTCCACCTTCTGCTTGTGAATTAGTATATCAATAGTTAACCGCTTGTTACCTTTGGTTTCACCGTCATCTAGCAAGTGTATTAGGAGAGTTCACTTTCCCCCGGTGCGCATCCTCCCGTCCGCTGCCGAATAAGCTTCACTCCATTGCTGTCTGTTAAGCTCTGCGCCACATGAAACCAATGCACAAAGAAAACCAATGTCACTATTTGTGACAACTGTCCTCCCAACAAGTACGCAAAATAGGCTGTTCAAACACGAAGGCCCTACGGAAGAGCACACGAAAATGTTTGCAAAGCTCCTCCTCGAGTAATTCAATAGGCCATTTTCACAAACTATATGGCCAACAAGACGGAAAAGGAAGCGCGCAAAAACGTAATTGCAATGAAACGTACCTCCCGAAAGGTGGCGTGCTAAATTTAAGCATCGGCTTCACTCTCACGAGTGAAGCCGACGGGAGCGGTCGTGTCGAGTTGAGGTGCCGTTTCAGCGCAGCAGGAGCAGCGTGCCAAAGAGATAAGTTTTCGTATTTTATATTTTGCTCCTTGTCTTTTTAGGAGGGTTAGCTTAGCCAAGCAATCTTTATAACTTATTTTCATCCTTTTTCACTTTCTTGGTCTTCTTGTTTAGATAAAAGTAGGCAACAAATAATCGTTTGTTTGTTTTTTGTCACATCTACGCCTTGTTTCTACGAGATCATGGTTGGTACTAGGGGGAACCCACGCGTGGGTTCTGAATGCGGGCGTTCTTACGCGTTGAAAGAAACGCGGTTTAAGTCAGCACGCGAAGCGAACGGTGCAGATTTTATCTGTAGGATGTGCGTGCTAGGGTCGCGGCTAGACCGTGTAGAGCAAGAGAATGATAAGCTAGCTAAGCGGGTTGGAAAGCTGGAAAAAGAACTTCAAGGCGAACAGAAGCAGAGGAAGGAGGCAGAAGAAAAGCTAACGCAGAAATGCAGCTGAGGGCCACCATTCCGCAACGCAATGGTGAACGCATCGAGGGCAGCACCGCGAACGGAGCTGGCTCCGATGCGAGTGCCGAGACAGCCGAACCCGCCACGCCGGGAAGCAGTGGCGGAAACGTCAGTGATAGTCACGAAGGGGATACCACTGACGCGGCCGCGGAAGAAACAAAGCCAACGGTAAGGATAAGGAGTGGAGGGCATTGTGACCTCGGGAACAGCGTTCGGCGGTGAGGGGGAAAAGCGTCGAGTTGTCTTTGTTGGGGATTCCAACATGCGTAAAGAAGAACCGGCGATAACAGAGAGGGTAGGTGCAGGTGAACGGGTCCAGATTAGCGCGCTTCCGGGAAAGCCGATTAGAGAGGTGATAGCGAAGGCCAAGGAACGCATGTGGGACACAATGGAGGAGAGACACCTAGTGGTGATAATGGGCGGAGTGATTGACGTACTGCACGGACGAGGAGCAGGGATCACAAAGCAAATAGCTAAAGGGGTCACCGACCTGCGGAATGTTTCAAAGGAAGTGCAAATCGCGGTGTGCACGGTGCCAGAGGTTGAAAGGCAGGGCTATGAAATTGAAAGAGCAATTCTTGAAGTAACCAGGGAAATTTATACTCTAGCTAAAGCAATGAATTTTACGATCATTGACATCAACCGAGAAGTGCAACGAGCAGGCCGCGAACGGGCTTTTGTGCGTGACGGGATACATTTTAGCGAAAGGGTAGCAACACCGGTCGGACGTCGATTCGCAGCGCGAGCTGTAGCTTTTTTAGGCGGGCCCCACGCAATCAGGAAGCAGGATTAAGTATTGAACGTAGCGAAACAACAGTAAAGGGTAGAATTAGACGACCAGGAGTCAGGAAAAGACGCAGAAAGGATAAGGATAGAGAACGTAAAATTTGCTACATTAACATGCAGGGTGGTCGCAAGCAGGAAAAATGGCTGGAAATTCAATCGCAGCTGAATGATGAAGCGATTAGCGTGTACGCCTTGACCGAAGCGCATCTACGAGATTCGGAACAGCCGCCTGTTATTGACAATTTTGTATGGGAAGGGTGCAACCGAATGACCGGGTCAAGGGAAGGCGGAGGCGTAGGCGTACTCAATTAGGCGAGGTCTGAAGTGACGAAGGGTAAACGAGACACGTAAAGCGCCCTTATGGATTAGCGGCACATGCCAAGGTAAAAAGATGTGGCTGGGAGTAGCTTACCCATGGACAGGTAGTGATAGCAGAGAAAAAATAACGAATTGTTTGATTACATTAGAAGCAATATTAATGAGTTCAGTAAATCGCGCCAGGTAATATTATTGGGAGATATGAACGCATACATGGGCAATTTAGACGGATATACTGATTGCAACGGCTCTCTAGTGCTGGATCTGTGTGATGAACAGAACCTTATAGTAGTTAACAGGGAGAAAAAGTGTCATGGACAGGTAACGTGGCAATCCGGAAACAGGAAGTCATGTATCGACTACGAGTCTCAGAAATGGTCTACGAACAACTAGACCAAATGATAATAGACGAAAATGGAAAAAATAGCCTGGGGAGCGATCATAGACGTTGAGCATTAAAGTTTGGGCGAGATACCAGCGCAGAACATGAACCAATAGCCTAAGATCTTCTAAAAATGAATGACGAGCAAATAACACAGATCGCAAACAACATAGAGAAGAAAATTGAGGCTTTTGCTACAGCAGTCTAGGAATATAAGGAACTGGTGGACGTTATGCAGCATGAGATAAGGCGGACACGGCAAAAGAATTGTTGGATTGGAAAGAGGAAACCACCTAAGTGGTGGAACAAGAAAATTAAACAAGCTATATAAGAGTGTAAAGAGGCGTCTAGGGCTCATGGAGAAGCCAAAAAGTTGGGATTACAAGAAGAGGAGGTGCTCCTTAGATGGAATACATAGCGAGAAATGAAAAGGGTTGCGAGTGAGCTCGTGCAAGAGAAAATTAAATGCGCAAGTGAACTTTGGGTGCATAACATTCACGAAAGAGACAAAGGCGCTCCAAAAAGATTCTGGAACCATATAAAAGCACTCGGAGCTCCAACTAAAAACTCGCAAACGGCTATTAGGGATGAAGACGGTAACATCTACGAAGTAGACGATACGCTGTGGTACATCACAGACGTTATTAGGGATAAATTCGGCACGAGAAAAAGCGCAGTTTAGACAACAGATCCAGCAGAGGGGCCAGAGAGATCAAAATTTAGCATAGAAAGCTTTTATTTTAAAAAGGCAGCAGAAAATGTCCCTAACAACACGGCAGCAGGACCCGATGAAATCCCAATACAGCTAATTAAAAACCTCGGTCCAAAAAGCAAGGCTTTGCTGACTAATGCCATAGAGCAAGTGATTAGAACAAAGAAAACTCCTGTTGGATGACGTGAAAGCAAGGTGAATCTCATCTACAAAGGCAAAGGAGATAAGGATAAGACGAACTCGTACAGGCCAGTTGCAGTAACGTCGGTGATATATAGAATGGCAATGCAAGCCATAAAATTAGAACTGTCGAAGTGGGTGGAGAAAAACGATGTATTTGGGGAACTACAGAATGGGTTCAGGCCAGGCAGACGCTTAGAAGACAATATGTTTGTACTAACTCAGTGCATAGAGATTTAGTAGCTCAAAAATAACTTTATGGATAGCATTTATAGATATTAAAGGAGCTTATGACAACGTAGACAGGAAATTGTTGTGGGATATTCTTCGATACGAAGGCAAAGATGACGATTTCGTGGAGCTGCTGAGGGAGATATATAGAAACAACCAAGTACGAGTGGTATAGGAAGGGCGAAAAGGAAATGAAATGGTGGGAATTCACCAAGGATTGAAGCAAGGATGCCCTCTGTCACCATTGTTGTTCACGTTTTATGTCAAGGGTATAGAAATACGACTGGAAAACAGCGAATTAGGTTTTGATTTATCCTACATGCGTAATGGACAAATGGTGCAACAGAAGGTCCCTGGGATGATGTACGCAGACGACATTGTGCTACTAGCGGACAATAAAAAAATTTACGGATACTTGCGAATATATGTGGGGATGCAGCGACAAATCTAGGCCTTAAGTTTAGTCCCTAATATTCGGAACTGGATGAGGCATGTGTATGCTGCAGTAAAGATCCAGAGACCACTCAGCACCTCCTAATGGAATGCGATGGGATCCACCCATCGAGAACAGTCGGTAACGTGCAACTCCCAGAAGCGCTTGGGTTTAAAGTGGAAGGAAACATCAACAAATCAGCCGTAGATATAAGCAAGAGACGATTAGAGTACTGGTGGAAAAAAAGCAGGGAAAAGATGGATATGACCTGATCTGTTAAAATCATAGGGAGCGGTACAAGGTAAATTTTTGAAAAATAAAAATAATGAGAGGTATAGAAAAATGCTAGATAAAGAACATGTATAGTATACCTGAATAAATCAAGCAGGCTATGTGACTACTGTCGCCGCGCCGTTTCAAAGGGGATGCCAATACATCATCATCATCATCATTATCACGCCACGTTTACTAGTTGCTGGTTTTGTAAATAAACACTTTCAAATGCTAAATAAAGTGCAAATGAGCATTTTGAAAATTGAAATCATTAGAATAAGTCGAAATAAGCCCACGTTCAAGCAAAACATCCTCGATGAAGCACTCAACGATCTACTGCAGCCATCCATTCGCTGGCACTCAGGAGGGGTAAGTAGAGCGCCCCCTTAGCGTCGAAGTCTGGAACGAGAACCGGTGAGCCGCCAGCTGAGCAGGTCAATATTTCAGTCGGCCTTAGCTAAGACATGGCTCGTCTCGCTCGACGATACTTTTCTCGCACCCTTGAGCGCAGCAGCGTAGATGTATTCTCCTGCTTTGTGCCAGGTGCATCACTCATCACATTACAAAGCAGCGCGCAACACAAACGGTGATTTGAAAGACTTAGCCACAAGCTCCGCTTGCGAAAAGAAGTATGCGGCAGTGAGCAGCTGCGCAGTTGAGACGTCGTTCGCGGCGGGTCGGCACCGTCCATCGGGTGGAAAGACGCGGGCGATGGCTCGCACGCCGGTTTCCGGCACAGACAACGTCACAGAAACGTCACTCCCTCTAGTTGATGGTGCGGCCACTCGACGCGTTATTTCGCGAAAAATTCATTAAATTCATTATTTTCCGCTAGTTTCTGCCTGTAAGCAAGGTTGTGTGAACCAATTTCAGCACCCAAGCTTTCATTTAGGCTAAAATCTCGGTGGCATAACGTTCATTCAGTATAATTTTAAGAATCCCTTTATAAACTACATGAAACTTTGGGGAAAGTAGCTGATTCACTATTCACCCTGAACTTTGGTGTTAGCCATTATCATATTCGAACAGCGATTTAAACTACTTGTTAATGATTTCTATAATATCCGATGCTTCAGAACAACGCTACCTGAAATAACGCGAAAAAGCAACTGTCAAGGTCCAGCTGGCATAGTCGACTTCCAAAAAATGTATAGATTATTGCTCAGAAATTTGGGAAGAGTGCGCTAATAATAAAAAATATCAAGCAGCTTTCATTTTATTGATGCGAGCTCGTATCGAAGAGCCTAACGCTGAATCCTTACGTCTGGCATTTGTCGTCGGCGAACCTTTTTTATATGCCGAGAGAGGTGGTTAAGTTGCCTTTTATACCAGGCATGCTCAGGCTTTGCTTTTCAAGTACTTTTTAGGTACAAAGCTTTGTATACACGAGCGCACAAAATTGTAAAAGTTATCTACTGACACATTACCATCACAGTGATTTGTACCAATTACGAAAATTATCGAAGCGTTTTCCAGTGCGATAAGCATTGCTTTATTATTTGCACGACTAAAATTGGTGAACATCTTGTCCTGCATCTTTTTTGTGCGTGTGTATGTTTCTAACAATGATGTGCAAAGCGAAAAGAACAGTCTTGTGGTCAGACAGACCGTCTGCAACACTATTCACAGCTGAAACCATCCTCTACCGGTTCATTCAGGAATACGAGATCTAGAATAACGCTTTGACCTGCAGCCGAAATAATCACTGACTAAAATCAAGTGAACTTGCAATGGGAATATGTAAGTTGCATAGTGCCGTATCATCACCAACTAACATAAGTAAAAACAGCCAATGAAAGGTAAACTGAAATCGGCACGCCAGGCCATATTGTACTTCTGCAATTTCAGTATCAC
This sequence comes from Dermacentor silvarum, assembly GCF_013339745.2. Lineage (NCBI taxonomy): Eukaryota > Metazoa > Arthropoda > Arachnida > Ixodida > Ixodidae > Dermacentor > Dermacentor silvarum. The sequence goes on along the minus strand of NC_051156.1, from coordinate 82,027,595 downwards.
AGAATAAAAGAGTGTGGTAGGATTTTACGCATCGGGCCAATAAAATTAACAATACTATTCGCCAAAATGTGAGCCTTCGCATTGAGGAAAACAAATTATATTTTATACTTATTAAATGGTCACTTTACGCTTACGACTAGGGTTGCTGCTACGTGGTGAAGTTATTTTGTTTCTTTCAGTTTATTTTTTTTCTGGTAAATGTTTCATACGCGCAACAGATTCCGTTCTGCGACCTTCCGACTTTCTAGAAATAGAGTAATTTCTAGTGTTTACCAAGTGCTTCCGCAATAAGTAATCATGAAAAATGCGACGCTCCATGTTAAGTGCGCAAAGTAAGGCCACAACGTTCTTGCGCTACTTTTCTGAGCGCTCATTTTTGCGCCATGTATTGCACTGTTAGGTTTCGTGGAAAATGTAATACCTGCCCCATCCACTCTACTTTTCTACTCGTACCGCATTTAAGTAAGTCTGGTGCAAGAACGCAATACAACACATGCCGCTTGCATTTATGCACACAATGAACAAAGGCAATGCATTCCGCTATATTTTCTTCCAGCAAAGCCTGACCCACGGCAATTGCTGTTCCTTTCCGAGAAGCGCGCAAGGAGAGCAGCATCAGTGGCGCATCCGAGTTCACCGGTGAGTAAATGTTTCACATGACCTAACACATAATTATTATATTTATTCAAAAGGATAGCAGTCAATGTACTACAGTGGCGAATGGCTGTTCAAGCGCTATTACGTGGTGTTTCTTGAAAGCAGGAACTTTGCCTTAGGCGCGGCCCGTGCGCATCCCCTCCACGCTGCTTTATATTTTTTGTGTGTTTTCACGTGGTTTCTTTTATTCTTTTTGATGATACTGATGTATTTTTTACATTTGGAATGTTTTTATATTTATTTACTTCATTACCATTTTTAACAGTGTCTGCATTTATCTATGTTCGCCCTCTCCTGTTTGGACCCATTGTAGTTCGCAGTATTGAACAAATAATATAAAACTACACAATTTCACATTAGGTTAAACAAATTCGGAAGATTTTGGTGCGATAATCACGATCTGGTGCCGTATAACGTAAAACTATGTCATTGTGACTTTATTCCACACTCCTGACGTGAAATTTACGCAACCACCGACGTGGTTACACTGTCGTAACCGTGACTGCACATGCGTTTTTGCATGTCGTTGGCATCGGAAATGCGGCTGCTGCTTGCGGGATAGATCCCACGACCCAGTGCTCAGCCAATATACAGAGTTTCTTTTTCTTTTCTTTCGTTTTACTTCGAGCACTTTTTTTAAAGCCTCTAAACTTTAGTAAAATAATCTCAATGTATATGAGTTACACTCTCATGCAGGCATCACTTACTACACAAAGCAAAGCAAATCTATTTACATAATTACATTACCGGACCCTAATTACATTACCGGCCTTCTTCTTTTCAAACTTGACGGCACATGCTTATATTAGAAAGTTCAAAAGAAATTGTCATAAATGCCTACTTCCGTCTTAGATATAAAAATAGGTCATGGAGCCTGAAATAACTTGTGTCTAATATTCGTTCAATTTACCTGATTGCTCACGTTGCACAGCGAAGGGCGGTTCGCAGTGGAAACTACCTGTGACGCAGGAGGACGGCGTAAAATGAAGCTTCGCCATGCCGTTCTAGAAAGCAGTCTGTCTCACACCTAGTGCTCAATTGGCTATGCCTTCTATGGGAGTTACGTAAACCGCCAATCGGAATTAACTGATGAGAAGGGGAAAGTACTATGTCAGCGTTATTTTACGCCAGACTTATATTTCACATAGGGGCTAAACAGAGAGCCGTACTAAACGCTGGCGCGTACATAATCCCGTAATTTTAACGAGTAATTTCACGCCTCATTTACATCTACATGCGCATTTTGAAATGCGGAAACACCTAAATATACTTTTATGACGATTCCCTCCAATTTTTATATAGATAGGTGCCGAAAATTTCTGACTGAGAAGCTAATGTTATTATTTTGATTGCCTAATAATTTTGTTTGGCGTTTCTGGAAATTTATGTCAGACAGATAGCTAATAATCTCTGTTCAAATTTAACTACGTTTTGCAAGCTTCGCCGTGAAAAGAAAAAAAAAAGAAAAAATTCATGGACAAAAGGACAATGAATAACTCCGTACTATTGGCATTGTAGCCATTCGAATTTTATGCATCATTCCTGGAAGCTTCTAGGAGTTTGTAGAAATGGAGCTAGGCATGTTTTTCGATCACAGATTTTAGGCGCCAGTTCCTGGGTTAAGCGTCGGCCTCCTTTGGCGTTCCCGTGCGAAGAGAGAATAACATTTTATTGATTGGACAGGAAAGGGGTGTAGAGAGCGGGTGGGTGGGTCCCTATTCCGAGACTCCACTGGCCAGAGCTACTCGCCGGGCCTGGTCGAGTAGACCCCTCTGGGTCTCCAGGTCCGCGCCGGCGAGGATGGTCTCCCATTGCTCCCTATTAGTGAATTTAGACCCCAACAGGTGGGAATTGAATTTTGGGGGCCTACTCGTGCATTCCCACGTTACGTGGGCGAGAGTTGGCTTCCCCCAGCACCATGGACAGTGGTTTGGAGATGGCCGTAGGCCAAATGGCATGCCACAGCCTGAGGTGCGGGTAGGTATTTGTCTGAATTAGTCTCAAATCCCGGGCATCCGCTCCGCTCAGACTCGGATGGGGCCCCGAGTATGTTCTGCGTTCCAGACGCTGATGCTCAAGGATGTCGCGTGGAGATGTCAAATGATCGAATCGGGGTTTCTCGGGCTGCACTCCCGCTCGGCAAGCCAATTCTCGAGCGAGAGCATCTGCCCTTTCATTTCCCGCAACCCCCGCGTGGCCCGGGCACCAGATGACACTGTGCGTTTCCCGGAGCGTGTGACCTAGTATGCGTAGGGCACATGCCGGTACTCTGCCCTACATGAACAGGCGACAAGCCACCTGTGAGTCCGTGAGGATCACAGAGGGCTGGCTGGCTGCATCTTTGGCCTTAATTGCTATTGCAACGGCGGCTGTCTCCGCCGTGCCTATGGATTTGCTCCTAATTGTCGCGCTAATTTGGAATTTCGATCGATCCATCGAGCTTGTGGCCACTATTACATGGCCACCTGGCCCCGGAGCTGCATCTGTGTACAGCGCTTCAGAACAATTTTCAAATCTTTTTTGAAGTTGGTGTGCCCGAGCCTTGCGCCGGCCCTAGTGGTAAAAGGGGCTCATGTTTTTGGGAACTGGGGCCACTATGAGGTTTTCGCGTATCGCTCGAGGTAGAGCCACTAAGTCTTCCTCGCAGTAGTGCGGTTGTACGGGGTAGCCTAATGTTTCTAGCAGCTTTCTCCCGGTTGGGGATAAGTTTAGGCGCTCTCTTTGCGATATTAATACCGCTGCCTTAAGTTCTTCGAAGGTGTTGTACAACCCTAGTGCACATAGTTTAGCCGTGGAGGTGCTCATAGGGAGTCCGATGGCAGCTTTGTAGGCCGTTCGTATAAGGGCGTCTGTCTGCTCTAGATCCGTTTTACACAACTCCTGGTAAGGGAGGCTGTATGTAATGCGGCTGATGACGAAGGCGTGAACAAGTCTCAAAGTTTCGGCCTCGCTAAAGCCGCTACGATGCTTCGTCACTCTTCGTATAATTCTAGAGATTTGTTTGACTGTCGTTCGGAGAGTTCTGATGGTTTTATCTGCGCGCCTGTTACTTTGAAGGCGCAGGCCGAGTACGCGCATTGTTTGTGCCTCTTTGAGCTCTTCGCCATCGAGCCGGAGCGAGAATTGTGGTTTGCGGTACCCTCTGCCGTGAATTCTGATGAATTCAGATTTCTCCGGCGCGCAAGCCATACCGCTCTTTACTGCAAAGTAGTGAACTGTCTGTATTGCTTCTTGTAGCACGCTTTCTTTGTGCCCCAGGGATCCTTCTGTTACCCAAAGCGTGATATCGTCTGCGTATAGCGCGAATTTTAGGTCCGGTATTTTTTCCAGTTCTTTAGCTAGCCTGTTCATGCCCATATTGAAGAGCAAAGGGGATACTATTGAACCCTGTGGGGTTCCACGATTGGGCATCTCGAGAGTTTCAGATCGGACTTCTCCTAGACCTATTGTGGCTTTTCGGCCCGTTAGGAAGGATCGAATGTAGTTATAGGTTTTTTCTCCACACGCCGTACTGCTTAGTTCTTGCAGAATTAGGTCGTGTGCTATGGTGTCGAAGGCGCTTTTCAAATCTAATGCCACCACTACGTGTTCTGCCCCTGTTGGGATGTTGGTGATAACCTCGTCATGCAGTCTTAGGAATATGTCTTGCGTGGATAAATGCTGCCTAAAACCATACATGCTGTCAGATAGGTAGTCGTTTTCTTCTAGGTGGTTAGTTAATCTATTTAGTATGACTTTTTCAAATAGTTTTCCTAGACATGAAGTGAGAGATATGGGCCGAAGGTTATACAGGCTGCGGGCTTTCCCGGCTTTTGGTATAAGAACTATGGACTCTTCCTTCCATTGCGTCGGTAGTGTTCCCCTGTCCCAAACCTGCCCGTTAATGTAGTCTGTAAGCTTTTCTAGATGCTCGTCGCTAAGGTTTCGTAGCATTGCGTAAGTTAGTTTGTCTGGACCGGGGGCGGTGTTCAGTCGTGCGGATTGCGCTGCTGCGAATAGTTCGGCCTTTGATATCGGAGCGTCTAGCGTCCCATTTGCGGGGCCATTGTACTTCCGTATGACTGGAGCCATGGCTACCGTGCCGATGTACTTTTCCCGAAGTAAGCTTATGAGGGCTTCGTTCGAGCCCTTGAACTCCTCGGCGAGTGTTATTAGGGTCCTCTTAGTGACCGTTTTTGTATTCCCGTGCGAACGCACTCGTGGCACAGCTCGGCGTTCGTCGTCGTTTGTTCCACAGCCTACTCCGATGGCGCTCATCATGCCAGCGTTCCCATACTGCCCCTCCCTCTGCGAAGCACCGAGTGGTCTCTAATTGCACGTACATACATACTCTAATTATTCGCCTCAACATACCAGGAAATAAAAACACGCATAGAACTGCGCTGGAATTTCGCATTAGGGGGTATCGTAATCATCGGACTTTTTTTGGCACTGTATGTGTTGCCACTGGAAATTTATAGTGACACGTTCGTAGGACAAAACGGCAAAGGCAACTGTCTCCTTCTTTGTCCATGTTACAAACTACTCTATATGATCGAACCTGAGCAGCAAAGGCGTCATTCTTTACTGAAATTCGAGACCAAGCCTTCTTTCAAAAACAACTTTCACTATTTCCTTAGCATGCAGACGCATGTCCGGTGCACCTAGCTTTAGTCACTTCTAGAACGTTGTTTTCAAAGCCGTTTCACCAGAACCATCGTAAAACCTTCAATAAGGTCAGATCAAGGGCTGTGAAATCCCTAGAAAACCTCAGAGGCCGAGTAAGAATCAACAGGAGCCAGCAGTGTATCTGCTGGTGCAGGACGGGTCTTGTACAAAGTAAAGTATTTGTCGGCTAAAAGTGAAATTCGTTATACGCGTAGATGTTGGCAGAAGCACATCTGTATCTTAAGAGAAGCATCTCGAAATTGAAAAACTTACGAATCAAAGCAGCGGTGGCTGGTTCCTGCCCCATATGCTCTATTATATTATCTGTGTTACCTTATTGCCATAATGTACTGCTGCTGTCCGTTTGTTCGGAAGAAACGTTATTTCCCAACGAACAGTTTAATAAACGAGCAATGCTTCCATCAGATGTAATAAAGCACAGGAATCAATTCTAAAAATTTCTCATCACTTGCTTCTTCAGGTTAGCAGTGTAAGCAATTGTGACTCACCAAGATGAACTTCACGCTGTTCCCCGCTATTATTGCTACATGTTACCTGATTTCTGGACTTACAGCAGTTGTTCATGTACCAGTCCTTCTAAATGTTCAAGGTAAGTTTTTATTCTACTAGGTTCAGAACAAGCTAGAGAATAAAAAAAAAACTTCGGGTGAACATTGTTTATTCTACGTTGACTTACATTTGCTACGGCGAAAACTCCTCGTGCCGGTGACTGCTGCTTGTGTTTTGCATTGGAGGATGTCAAATGCCAATATTCCGCTCCGTTACCTGCAAATTTAACTTGGTCCGTCCAGCAGAAGGAGGAAACGCGGGCCACCACGACGGATCGCACTCCGCACCTCCAGTAGTGTATTGAACGTCTCCGCATAGGTTACCGTTTTTCTGTGGACCCAGTTGCTTTCACAAAAAGGTGCCGCTTTTATAGTAAACAACCCACTTCCACCAGACACCCGTAGAACGTCTGAGTGAAGCAAGTGGCAATTGCTTCAAATCAGCATTGAACGTTGAACATACGTGTGCTCAACGGCATTGCTTTGTCGGCCAAAAGTTTGTGTTACATAATTCAGAGCTTCCGCTGGATGATACTCAGGTAATTAAGAAAAGTGAGACGGAAACATAAAGAAAAATGAATAAAATCAAAACAGTGGTTGAATACATGCGCTCTCCAATCAGAGCTTTCAGTGCTATGGAGATCATTACGAGCAGACATTATGCGTACAGGTTTTGGGTACTTTATTTTGTGTACTGTATGTTATTTTAACAAGCATGTTATTACTGTATGTTATTTTAACGTGGTTTGCTGGCGCTAGATCATCGGGCAATTGAGTGCGATATAACCCGGTTTAGTGTAAGAGTGGGGTTGAAGATCAATATGCAGAAAACGAAGGTAATGTTCAATAGCCTGGCAAAGGAAGAAGAGTTCAGGATCGCCAGTCAGCCTCTAGAGTCTGTAAAGGAGTACGTTTACCTAGGTTAATTACTCACAGGGGACCCTGATCATGCGAAAGAAATTTACAGAAGAATAAAACTGGGTTGGAGTACATACGGCAGGCATTGCCAAATCCTGACTGGGAGCTTGCCACTGTCGTTCAAAATAAAGGTGTACAATCATTGTATTCTACCGGTGCTAACATATGGGACAGAAACTTGGAGCTTAACAAAGAAGCTCGAGAACAGGTTAAGGAACGCACAAAGAGCAATGGAACGGAAAATGTTAGGCCTAACGTTAAGAGACAGGAAGAGAGCGGTGCGAACCAGAGAGCAAAGGGGGATAGTCAATATTCTAATTGACATTAAGAGGAAAGCATGGAGCTGGGCAGGCCATATAATGCTTAGGATGGATATTATGTGGACCATTAGAGGTACAGAATGGATACCAAGAGAAGGGGAGCCCAGTCGCGGACGGCAGGAAACTAGTTGGGGTGATGAAGTTAGGAAATTTGCAGGCGCAAGTTGGAATCAGCTAGCGCAAGACAGGGATAATTGAAGACCGCAGGGAGAGGCCTTCGTCTGGCAAGGGACATAAATATAGGCTGATGATGATGACGATGCTGAAGCACTACCAAGTCATCCCCAGCATTTTCCAGAATTTTCCGGTTTAGCTATTGATTGGCTATCTATGAGTGACTAAGCTTAAGTAGTCCCAACCATGCTTAGCTAAACTTAGCAAATGCACCTCAATAAAAAACCTATGCCCAGAGTCCAAACACTCCGCATATTAGGTGTCTACATGGAAAATAGTGGTCGCAATAACCACACTGTAAACACACTAAAACAAACTGCCTGCAGCGTAGTTCGCATGATCAATAGCGTTGCCAGTCGCAGGCATGGCACGAAGGAACAAGACCTACTGTGCTTGATTCAGGCCCTTATCGTCAGTAGAGTCACGTACGTGACACCTTATCTGAACCTAACATCAACAGGAATAGCTTAAATAAACGTGTTACTGCAGAAAGCGTACAAACAAGCCCTCAGCCTTCCTCCAGGCACCGGAACAACAAAACTTCTATCCCTGGGCATCCACAGCACCTTAGAAGAACTTATTGGAGCACACCGATATGCGCAAATCACACGCCTCAACCTCACTAGAACAGTCATAGCAACTCTTCGAAGGTTGCAATACTCCTTGGCGACAACCAACAATCAACATGAACTCCTCAAGTCCCTACATGAGCAAATAATGGTGGCCCCTAATCCGCGTAACATGCACCCGGAATATCACTTGGGCAGGAGAAAAGCAAGAGCAAAAACAATAGAAAGGAGATACGGCACTCTCTCCACGGCTCGCTGGACAGACGCGGCCATGTGCCCGAATGGAGAGGGCATGTTAATCAGCGTGGCGGACACATAGAGCAGGAACTGGTATCCGCCTCCGTTCGTACGCAGAACGTCGCCGCAGCAGAAGAGGCCGCCATTGCCCTCGCCATCTTGGCATCGAGACAAAATTATGAACTACATATTCTTACAGACTATCCATCAGCATGTCCAGCCTACGCGAACGGCCATCTACATAAAGTATCATGTGATGTTCATAATCACCTCACCGAAATACCCCGCACAACGATAATCTGGACACTGGGACACGAGGCCGTCAGCGGAAACCATCGTGCACACACGATAGCCCGAGGTCACTGCAACCGGGCACTGCAAGAGACGCCAGAAGACCCAAGTCCAGAAACACGACTAACTTAAGATATACTGCAGCGCTACCGCCTTTCGAGAAGAACGATGCCGCCACCTCCTCACTAGAGCTGGAGCCACGACCTGGAGGCAACTCTAGACCAACACCTATCCTCGCCTCACGCTCCTTCACGCGATGTACGCCACTCTTTATCAACCCCTTTGCCCTTTGTGTACAGAGTGAGCTACCCTCTACCACACCACATAGGCATGCCAAAATATCCCCAATAACTCCCCAAATCGAAACGCAACGCACGAGCAGTTGGAGATGGTGCTGACCAGCTCGGCACTCGAGGATAAGCGAAAGCTAATCGCCAGAGCCGAAAGTGCTGCCACCGCCGATGAGGCCCTGGACTGAAGCCTCCACTCACCATGCACATCGGCGCTTCTCCGTGCGGCATCAAAATAAACTTTTGTCTCTCTCTCTCTCTCTCAGGCTCAGCTTCGCTACTTCACAAGGGTAGGTCTCATTGCCCTTGGGCCCTTTCTGCACTACGGCCAGCAACGGCCCATATTTTTGAATTCATCAGACAGATTACTCCCGGGTTAAACACCTCGGCTGGTAAAAATTATCTTTATGCTTTTTCATTTCTGGACCAAACAAAGTACAGCAGAAGCTGACAGTTGTCTGCGCGACAGGAATAATAGAATAACAAGCAAGAAATGTGGAAGTAGCACGTGGTTGGCAAAAAGTTCCAGACTAACTAGCGCAGTGACGTCCCTAGCTCGTTTCGAAGGCCCTTCGCCTGCACTGCCTCTGCCGGCTCTATCGAAGTCGATCCGTTCAACTCTTTGCTGTCGATGCAGCACTTAGCAGTGCTTGCTCATCACAAGTCGGGGTTGTGGTAATGTGAAACACTGCTATACCTGGCACCTCGGTGCGTTTTTGAAATAGAAAATCGCAGTAGAAATTGTAGTTTCTCTAGCACCCGCTTTATGAGGGCTGATCGCCAAGGGTGCGTTTAAGAATTTGTCTTATTTCCACGGGGATGAGAGTAGCAAATAGGGATAGGAAAATTTACCTTACAAGGCATACACAGAGAGAGACGGCTGCAGGCAAGATGGCAGAACAACACGAGTGCTACTCAGATTGTTGTCTTCGCCGTCTTTTTGGCGCATTTTTCCATGCTCGGCATAGCGCGTAACATAGAACCACAGCCATCGAGAGCGCCATCTCGACGCTTAAGGAGCAGTAGGATGGTGTCCGGCAAAATAAGGCTTAAGGCGGGATACGTGCACGATATCAATGGCGGATGCGGCAGATGATCGACTGTCCAATGCAGGGATGTCGTACGTGACGTCAGTGATCTGGCGTAGGACCTTGTAAGGCCCGGAGTATCCGGAAAGAAGCTTTGACGACAAGCCAACGTGGCAGCCAGGCATCCACAGTTGGACCAAGGAGCCCGGAGAGTAATTAACGACTCTGTGATGGCTATCGTAGTGGGCCTTCAGCTGGGAGGCATCAAGACGGCCCCTTGCAATCTGGCGAGCCGTTGAAGCCGAGAAGCTGCATCGCGGGCGTAGTCGGTAACAGGGTGCACAGGTGATGGTAAAAGAGTCTCGAAGGCAATGTGGGATGGCGGCCAAACAAGCGATAAAAGGGGGAAAAGGCAGCGGTGTCATGGCGTGACGAGTTGCAGGATAATGTCACATAAGGCAAGGTGCTGTCTCAATCACGGTGGTCTGAGCAAACGTACATGAAGAGCATTTTGGTCACCTTGCGGTTGAGGCGCTCGGTAAGCCCAGTGGTTGGCGGATGGTAGGCTGTGGTTAGCTTGTGACGAATGGAATACGAACGAAGAATGTCGTCGACGACTTTGGACAGAAAGGAGCGAGCACGGTCGGTCAGGAGCCGTCGAATAGCGCCGCGGTGAAGAATAACGTCGTAAAGTAGAAATTCTGCAACGTCAGTCGCACAGCTTGTCGGTAGCCCTGCATGATAGCGTATGGTGTCGCGTAGCCCGTAGCGACAGCAATCCACTTGTTCCCAGTCAGAGACGTTGGGAATGACCCGATGAGATGAAGGCCGACGCGGTACAACGGGACACCGGGAATGTCGATGGGCTGAAGAGGACCGGCTGGCGACAAGGATGGATGCTTGTGGCACTGGCAGGAATCACAAGCAGCAATGTATCGGCGCACAAAGCAGTGGAGGCCTGGCCAGAAGAACCGACGACGAACGCGATCGTACGTGCGAGTAGCTCCGAGATGTCCAGCAGTTGGTGCGTCATGAAGCTGTTCGAGGACAGTCGAACGGAGTGTTTCGGGAACAACCAGTAGAAGCTCTGAGCCATCGGATCTGGTGTTGCGTCTTTATAAGATGCCCTCACGAAGCACGAATAATTGTAGTGATGGGGCACAGTGATGCGAGCGTAGACTGCGGATAATTAACCACAAATTGGCATCGCTGAGCTGTTTCCTGCGTATGTCGGTTAAAGCGGATATCGCAAAGACGCAGGCATCCGAGTCGTGCGCTTGCAAGTCGGGAGGGTCCACTGGATGACGGGATAGGCAGTCCGCATCCTGGTGCAGTCTTCCAGACTTGTAAGTGACGTCAAAGCTGTATTCTTGCAGTTTCAGTGCCCAGCTACCAAGTCGTCCAGTCGTATCGTTAAGGGACGACAACCAGCAAAGCGCATGGTGGTCTGTGATGATCGAAAAGGTGTGGCCAAACAAGTATGGTCGAAACTTTCCACCAGCCCAAACTAGTGCGAATCACTCGCGCTCAGTGATCGAAAATTTGCACTCTGAAGAGGATAGACGGTGACTGGCATAGGCGATGACGCGGTCACGTCCTTGTTGCTTCTTGGCGAGAACAGCGCCGATGCCATGTCTACTGGCGTCGGTGCGAAGTTCAGTAGGGCTGACGGGTCAAAATGGGCCAAGATGGGTGGTGACGTAAGTAAAGTCGTGAGTGTGTGAAACGCAGTGGCTTGTTCAGGACCCCAAGAAAATGACGTTTCCTTCTTCAAGAGTTGCGTGAGTGGACGGGCAACGTCGGCTACGTCCTTGACAAAATGTCAAAATAGGAGCACAAGCCGACAAAGCTCCGTACGTCTTTAGTGGAACGTGGCATAGGGAAGTCTTTGACAACGCAATTTTTTTCTGGGTAAAGTTGCACGCCTTCAGCACTCACAAGGTGGCCAAACACAGTGATTTCCGGGCGGCCAAAACGGCATTTGGCAGAGTTGAGCTGAAGGCCTGCATTAACCTTCAACAGCATTGTTCACATAAAGCAAGTTTGCATTCTGTGAGTCTTGCGTCATCTCAAACGGAGACCTATTCTTTAACCCGTGTTCAGCATCAACAACGCCACGCTATATATTTAGTTTGTAGTGAGAAATACGGGCACCAGCAGAAGACGGTGAATAAGACGTTTGTTGTTGGTGCTCGGGCTCGCTCCGTTTGGCCGTTGCCTGTTTCGACTCATTCATAAAAACGCCGAGCGTATCTGCTATTAAACGCGTACTATCAATTGGTGGAGCGTGCTGGTTCCCATTTCATCCTGGAACTCCGTACCCGGACTCTACCCCCAGCCTCGGCGATGCCTGACGACGTGCCCCAACAAGGTGCTCCCGTACCACCGGTTGTCGCCTGCTCCGGCGTAGCCCGACAGCGAGACCCTGTAATTTTCAACGGCACCGACGAGCACGACGTCGAGGACTGGCTCACTTCGTATGAGCGGGTAAGCGCCCACAATAAGTGGAATGACGGTGACAAGCTAAACAAACGTCTTATTCTTCGTCTTCTGCTGGTGCCCGTATTTCTCACTACAAGTTGAATATCTTAAGCTGGGCTCCCTTCACGACACATAAAGCCACCGAGCATATTCGTAGGTGAAGCCTAGCCAAAAAGATTGACTCGCCATCCTGGCCCTGCGAAAGTGGATGTCGAGCGAAGTTGTTGAAAACCACCACTACAACTGCTGAGGGGGTATGCAATGCTTTGTTGCTTTAGAGTAAAGGTTGTAATGGTAATTTAGGGTAATGGTATTAATGGGAGTAAGGGTGATTTTGGCAGCATGCCGCCGCTGGTCGTATTGCCGTTTCTTTTTCCTTTGCCGCTCCTCGTATTCACGCTGCTCCTCGGAAGTCCTAGCTTTTCGTTACTTGCACATAGCGGTGCTACAATAGCAATGAAATCAGCTGCTAGGCTGGTTCTTTTATACACGAAAGGCTGGAAATGTCACTTCCCACGTCGCAAGCTCTATCTTGTCACTCCCCACCTCGCAAGCGCAACAGTTACCTTTACCGTGAAACGTATGCGCAGAGCGCTACGTGCTTCGAATTATTATCAGGAGCGCCTTATTATTATGTGGATCGGATGCTTTTGTGCTTGTTCTTTATTGAAACGAATGCTGTTCTGCATGTTGTATGCGTGATTCCAAAGAATGTATGCACTTTTCGCTTCACTTTTCCGAGTGCTTGAAACCTGCCTTACGGGGTACAAGCCGCTGCTCCTGCCCTGCACTGCCACCGAGATCGGACCTAATTTCGCTAACGGACGCGGACACCAAAACTGCTGACCGCCGAGAAGCTACCAGCTTCGCTGTAAAATAGTGGTGGACAGGTTATGGTGCTTAGAAGACGTTGACCCTATTAAGTGGCGCTGGATACTCCTTTTCACAGAGATATCCAAAGTAAATCCCGCTAATGTGAGCACAAAGTCCGGTAACATAACTACACTAAACTCAGGGCACATAAGAAAGCACGGATTAGAGCCACACGAAGCTACATGAACCGAGGCAATGAATGGCCCAAAGTCGGGTCAAATTGTTTTATGGAACAAGGATACAACTATGGCAACTGCTGCGCCACCCTTAGAAAAATTTTACAGCGAAGCTCTTATAGGCTAGGTTCCAGCAGATCGCGTCCGGCAAGGGACGTAAATAGATCAACACTTTCAGACGCGTCGGGATGGCGGCATTGTTAAACTTCGGGGTCGTAAAACAATTTCAGAATCTATTATAGGCTACGTTCCGGGAGATGGCGTCCAGAAACAGACCGGAAGTAGATGCGTCGAGCAACCATGTGGCGTGATATGAAAATGTCGTGGTGGTGGCGTTTTCAACCTTCGCGATCGTAAAAAAACTTGCGCACCACACCTCGCTTTTCGCAATAACGTATGTGTTCTTCATTACGTGACGTAGCTCACCCTGGCGGCAACGTGCGCGCGTAAGCACTAGTACGCGTGCTGCGATTGACGTATCCGTCTTTAAAAAAGAAAATGGCATAGTACTCCTATATCGTGTGTAGGTTCTTTGCGCACTAGCGCACATCGGTCCGGAGCATCGCGCCCCCTTGTGGCGCCGGCTGAAAGTTGTATCGCTCCAACGCATAGCGCCACCTTGTGGCGCCCACTGATATCTTGGGGGTTTTCGTTTAACGTGACATAGCTTCTCCCCCGGCGGCCACGCGTGTGTCGCGCTAGTACGCGCGCTGTGATTGTGCAGCCGGACTCTAAAACAAAACTTAGTCCCTCTTCTACAATCGTATGTACCTTTGTGTGTGAAATTTGCGTTTCGCGCCGTTGTACATCACTACGGAGCGTAGCCACAGATTGCGGTGTCGGATGAAACGTACATCGCTCCAAAGCGTAGCGCCACCATGTGGAGCCCTCTGAAATCTCCGGGGTTTCGCGGAGAAAAGGCAATGGGCGCGGCGGCAGCCAATAGAGACCACCGGCGATGAGCGGGCCGAGAACGTCAAGCGTAAGCTTGCTGCCCGCCAGGACCGCGAGGCGGAAAGAAATGCGAACCGTCCATGTGGCACCGTTCCCGCATACTTAGAACCACGGTGGTAGAATAGGAGAGGTGGCCAAACGAGCGCCACAAGCACGTCGCCGAACCTCTTGAGTTTCTACAGCGGTCGCCAGTAGGCGTCAGAGGTTTTATGGGCTCAACGACGCGCTTCGCAAGCTTTCGTTGCGCTGTAAAAGGTTGGTTATTTTCGCAACTTTTGTGGCTTTAAAGCGTTGTTTATGTCTTTAATAACTTGTAGAGGCAGTCTGCCGGCCTTGCCCACAAAAATGAGGGTAACAGGCTCCATGGAACTTAAAAATTTCTATTCGGCGTGGTTAATCTCGACAAGGCTGACACAGAGCTGTGATAGCAAGGGACGCCCGCATGTATTTTTCTGGAAGCGTGGAAAATTTTACCGGCGAGTGTACAGCGTAAAAAAATATTTGGTTTTCACGTCATTGTGGGCAGCATTGTACTTACGGTCACAGTTGATTTATGATGGCCTGGCTGTAACTAAATTTCACTGTCGCGCAGTCACCAATTGTTCAATTATTGTTCAGCTCCCTTCAGGCGAAGTTTAGGGCATCTGTGGTGACTAATGCGTATGTGACTGGTGACTAATGACTAAGGCGCCAGTAGCTTCAGATGGTAAGTACAAACGTGCACGCGCCTACTACATGCTGGAGACTGCAAACGACGGGAGTAGACGCCGTTCTATCTAGACAGAGCGGCGCCGCCGCGCCTTCGTGTTCGCGGCCGACCTTGGCCGGCCACTCTGAGCAACAACGAACAGAAAAGGCAGGAAACACGCAGTAAGTGAAGCCGCGGTGGCCGTTGTAGACGCGGCGCAGTGGACTTCACGTGGGATGCACACTGCAGACAGATCGCGCTCGCTGAAGCTTCTACAAGGAATATGACGGTGGCGGTGTCGGTGCACTTTGTTATGTTAGCCGGTTCTCCCAGTGATTTTATATGTCAGTAACGTGCTTGATAACTGCCGATTTCTCGACCCAACGTCTTGCCTTAATATTATATATATATATATATATATATATATATATATTGGTTAACACACGAACAGTAGTTTTGCTAAGACAATAAATACTGTCTGTGTATAGTCGTATATGCTAATAAAGCAGTGTGTGTTGTTATTGTAGTGGGGAAGAAGCAACAAATTCGATCGTGAACATATAAAAAAGATATTCGTTTCACGCGTGATTCATTTGGCAATCACGCATTAGTCACCGTACAGTTCTCAGAACCAATTTACATCCGGCAAAATAAAGAAATAAAACAATCAAATAAACAAGGAATAAACGACACGTATGAAGTCACGCTGCATGCGTAGCTCTCTGCGAAAAATGTGTTTTCAGCGACGATAACTTTTCAATGGTATTGGAGGCCTCCCTGGTGTACGGCACTATGACGCGAAGCTTTTTCTTAAAAGTCGGAGACGTAAAAATACAGTTTGAATGCTCGCAACGCCCGCCGGCTACGTACATTCAAGTACGGCAGAGCGGAGAAATGAGCCCAGACTACCCCTGTTGCCACCTCACGCAAAGCGCCGGCAACTCGAGATTCATCGCGTCGTGCGCGGCGCATTGGCCGACCGGCGCCATTTGGCCATCTCTCCTATTCTACCACCGCGATGAGAACGTTTCACCGTAGCAACGGTCAATCACCACATACGAGGTGCTACCCAGAAGTTCCGGGATATTGAAAAGCACGGGGAAACTGAGGGTGGTACACATTTGCGCCGCTAGATGTCGCCAGCAGTACGCCACGCGGATCAGTGTGTTAACGACTTGCATCTAAGAAGAAGCATTGTTTTGCGAAGTGTTGTTTTGCAACGAAATGTTTCACTGATTTGACGCATTTCTTAGGAACCAATATGACAGACTTCAAGGAGCGAAGGATTTCAATCAAGCTTTGTTTTAAACTAAGTAAAACTGCGGCAGAAACTCATCGTATGCTAGAGGGTGCTTTAGGAGTCGGCACCATGAGCTAAATTATTACGTATGGCATAAACGCTTCAAAAAGGCTCGAATGTGTGTTGATGACTATAAACGTTTTGGACGCCCGTCAACGAGCACAACCTTGGAAGCGATAGCCGAACTTCGTAAGGCTATCGTTGGAAATAGCAGCCTAACTATAATGGAAGTCTGCTGCATTGTAGGACAATCGTACGGCACAGTTCAACGAATTTTGTCCGATGTTTTGAACATGAGGCGCATTTCTGCAAAATTTGTGCCATGACTGCTCAGTGACGAACAGAAAATGCGCCGTGTTTCTGTCTGTACCGAACTGAAGCAAGTAGTCGGAGACAGTCCCACATTCCTCTGCAGTGTAATAACCAGGGATGAGACATAGGTTTATGGCTACGATTGAAACCAAAGAGCAGTCATCGCAATGGAAGTTGCGAAATTCCCTGCGGCCGAAAAAGTCACGTCAAGTTCGTGACAATGTTAAGTCCATACTCACTGTGTTTTATTTTCGTTTTTTATCTACATAAAATTGTCCACGAGGAATTCGTACCTTCTGGAGAAACCGTGAATAGCGAGCTTTAATGTGACGTTTTGAGGCGCTTAAATTACAGCATTCGTCGCAAACGTCCGGAGAAGTGGATGCACAACAACTGGCTTCTTCATCGCATCAACGCGCCGGCTCACACATCACTCGTTGTTCGACAGTTTCAGACTTCCAAATAAATCACAGTACTTCCGCACCCACCCTATTCACTTGACCTCACCCCTTGTGACTTTTTCTTGTTTCCAAAGTTGAAGTTGAGGCTGAAAGGACGTCGGTTTCAAGCTGTTGAAGACATCCAGTCGAAATCGCAGGCGGTCCTCGACGCACTGTCGCCTGGAGAGTTCCACAAATGCATGGAATCGTGGCAGAAACGCTGGGGTCGGTGTATACATGGTCAAGGGGATTACATTGACGGATACAGTGCTGATTAGGTGTTATGATCAACAAGGTATTTTTTACGACTGAACTCCTGGAACTTTTGGGTAGCACCTCGTACACAGCTACGCTGGTCATCCACCGTCACAGAGTGGAATGACACTGAAATTTTTGAAAAAAAGTCTATCTAAATTCCATAGACATTTGTCTATAAAGTCCATAGACTTTCTATAGATATTTATTTAGAGACAGTCTAAGGAGTTATGGCCTTACACTTTTTGTAGACTAGTCTACAATATCTCCGAGTTTATAGACGGTCTATACGTGGTCTAAAATGAATGAAAACTCCCTTTTGTAGACAAATATCTGCAGAATCTCTATAGACAAAGTCTATAGGTTTATATAGGTCTACTTTGTGTAGAATAAAGTCTATGAAATGTCTCTAGGAAAATGTCTATAGAATATCTATAGACTATTCGTATAGACCAGTCTATATTCTGTGTATGGACTTATTGCCTTACACTTCTTGTAGATTGTGGTCTCCAAACTGCCTATGTACAGTTCCTGCAGAACTGCCTATAGCTTATCTATACATTTCAGCCTTAGTTTTTGTCGATTATTGTCGGTACAGGGTGTCCAAGCGAACTTAAATTTAGCGAATCTGTTCCATGGAAGAATAATATTAATAAAAGACAGTGCAATGAGATCCGAGTTTAAGGCCTACGGTGTTCGGCCGTCAGATGATGACCTGTAGGTCTTTTTGTAATAGTATATCTTGCACCGTGTTTTTTAAACATTTACTTTCAGTGACCAGCTTGGCTAATATAGCTGGAGCACTCTATATTCTAGCTATTTAGATGACATTTTGTCAACTATATTTTGGCAAACAATTTTATTCTGCTTATATATAAACAACGACTGCTGGGCGTTGTTAATAAGCAGTCTATTGGAAATGTCTACAAAAAGTTATTGCATCCAGTATGCATATGCGAACATACTTAGGTAACTGTACATGGAAAATCATGCATGCGGATAAAAGCAGTCGAAAGATATAGAATGCATGTAGCCGTGGCTTAAATCGGTCACTTGGCGCCGATCCTTCAGCGCCAAGATGAAAAAAGTAAGGACTGCATGGGACGGGCCGCTATGTCCGGACACACGAAGAACTGTGGAGCGCAGGTGTGATGGTATAACTAGGAGAAAGTCAGAATCGTCATTGTACACATTACGCTGATATAAGGCACCATCCTGCAGAGTGAACATGTGCACAGAGGCCTCGCTGGGACAGGATTCCAGGCGCTCAATAATTTCTCTTAAGTAGGCATCCTGGCGCTGTTCACCTGCGATGTTAAGCATCTGGCTCACCGAAAAGGCGCAATCGAATGATTCAGTGCGCGAATAGTCACAGTCGGCCACAGGGTAGCGGACCAAACAATCCGCTACTTTGTGCAGGCTCTCTGTCTTATATACCACCGCGTAGGTGTACTCTTGCAGGCGTAGGGACCATCGAGCGAGTCTGCCGGTAAGATCTTGCAAAGAGGCAAGACAGCAGAGGGCATGGTGGTCGTAAACTACTGTGAACGGTCAGCCGAATAGATAAGGGCGAAATTTTGCAACTGCCTATATAAGAGCGAGGCACTCACGTTGTGTAATTGAGTAATTGCGCTCCGATGCGGACAGCAGCCTGATGACATAAGCGATAACGCAGTTCGCTCCACGTTGATGTTTGGCCAAGACAGCAGCTGATCTATAACCTCTCGCGTCAGTGCGGACTTCGGTGTGGGCTGATGGGTCTACGTGGGCCAAAATGGGAGGCGTTGTGAGGAGGGTGGTTAACTCGGAGAAAGCCGCTGTTTGTGTAGGACCCCAGGTAAAAGGGGTGTCTTGCTCAAGACGAACTGTGAGCGGTTTCGCTATAACTGCAAAGATCTTCACAAACCAGCGAAAATAGGAGCAGAACCCCAGAAAGCTGGGAACATCTTCGGCAGACTTGGGCACAGGGAAGTCTTTCAGGTCTCGAATCTTTCCGGGTCAGATTGTACGCCTGCAGCGTCCACAATATGGTCAAGGATAGTAATGTGGCGACGGCCAAAAATGGGACTTCGACTAATTCAGCTGAAGCCCGGCAAGGCGGAACATGTCGAGAATTGCAGAGAGGCGTTCGAGGTGGGTATGAAACGTAGGCGAAAACACAATTACATCGTCTAAATAGCACACGCATGTATATCACTTGAACGCAGGAAGCAGAGAGACCACCATTGGCTCAAATGTGACTGGGGCATTACACAGACAAAAAGGCATGACCTTGAACTGGTAAAGCCCACCAGGAGTTACAAAAGTAGTTTTCTCTCGGTCCATTGGGTCCACAGCAATCTGCAAATATCCAGATCGAAGGTCGACAGAAGAGAAGTAGGCACCATACAGACAAATCGAGAGCATAGTTAATTAACGGTAACGGTTAAGCGTCTTTCTTCATAATGTTGTTGAGGTGGCGACAGTCCACACAAGAGCAACGATGCATCCTGCTTTTAAGCTAAAACAACAGGGCAAACCCAGGAACTTGAGGATAGCTCGATAAGGTACTTCCAGGCATCTTGTTGACTTCCTATTGGATGACGCTTCGCTCAGATGTAGACACTCGATAGGGGGCATCAGTGAATAGGGCTCGCATCACTTGTATGTATGCGATGCGCGACAACGGACGTCTCGCCCAAAGGCCGATTACCGAAATCGAAAATATCTCGATACGACTCGAGAATACGTCTAAGGGCTTCAGTGTGCTCAGGCAGGAGGTCATCAGCGATCATGCTGCGAATTTCGCGGCCCCCACAAGTTGTCGGCGTCGAAGCACCCTTTTCAGTACATGTAGGATCCAGCGAAAAGGCTTCTAGCTGAGAGTCTTGCAGGAGCAAAGGTGGGCTAGGAAAAGCGCCTGTGGAAGTACCTGCTTGATGGAATCAAAATTCAGAATGGGAAGGTAGGTTCTGTTTTCGGTAATGCTCAGGACCGTGTAGGGTGTAGCGACACCGTGCGTGAGCAGGACGTCAGTAAGAGGCGCCAAAAAATTACTCCATCTCCCGCAAAGGGAACCATGTGGGGATGCGAAGCAGCGGGGAGATGGTTACCTTGAGCGTTGATCGTCGGTCTTGCGGCGTTCCACGTTTCTGTGAGACAGAGCACGTCTGCTTTGGTTAGCACGGGATCACGTTCGATATCTCTGGCGTGTGCGTTGAGGGACTGGCTGTTTAGCAGTGCTATATTGAACTCTGTTTCGGGGTCGACGTCTTCTCGGAAAGCGCGGAGGTAACGCTGAGTGACGGTGTCGAGACGATGGTTGTCGAAGTGTTTGAATTCGTCGATCATGTTCTTGTGCACGTTGTCGTTATTGTGGTGGAAGTGGTGGTCACCGGCAGCGTTACCGGTGCTGCACAGGAGAGAGAATGAGGCGCGCGCGCTCCGTCATTTTCATACCGCGGAACTACCGTGGTGCCCCCAGCGCAGTATGCAGCTGTCGCACCACCTGTCGTGCGCGCCGCTCCGTAGAGTGGAGGATTCCTATGGCGAATTCCATTGGGAGAACAGGAGCAGGGCGCCGCGCAGTGCGGAGGCGGGCGACAGCGCAGTGAGAGCAGGCACACTCGACCCGCCACTGGAATACAGCGTGCATTCGGAAAGCAGGTGGGAGGGGGACGTGTGAGGAGAAATGCACCATGTGACTAAAGCAATCTACGTCCCATTCTCTTCAGGTGAGCGGCAAAACACGCGTGATCGTCTTGTAATCTGTCGGGCGTAACCATGTCACCGTTTGCGGCCACGTACTACATACTTTTGTGCAGCGCCGACGCATCCCACAAATTGTCCGCCTGCGAAGATCATCTGAAACTGCAACTTGAATCTGAAGTTGAGCTCCAGCAGCTTTCGCTGCTGTCACCGTCGAGCGTCTCAAGCACTTGAGCAAGGCGACGACGCTTTGCTGCCGCTGTCCACCGCGCATCCAACGAGAAGCAAGGCGGACTAGAAATGCCAGGATCTGTCGCTAAATCGCTGCGAAGCTCGCTCGTATCACCGACGTCAAAATCAGCGATGCCAAAACGCCAACTACACTTGGCTGCCGCCATTGCCGCCGCGCGCGCCGGCTGAAGCAAAATAAAAAAAAATGAGGAGGATATGACGGTTTAAGTGACGTGACTTCCTCCGTACTCCGCTTTTCAGGCGAGAGCAGTCCGGACTGCTCCCGGCTGCTCTCGGCGCAGCGAAACTGCTCTTGTTCTACCACTGGATGACGGCGCTCCCACTCCTGTTCGACCACTGAAACACGTCGCCTCTGGAACGAGCACTTTCAGCGTGGTTTTGAGTGCTCCTGTTCTCCCAATGGAATTCGCCACTAGAGGAGAGAAAGGCGCGTAGGAGAGGAGAGAGAGGGGGAGGGGACACGCATGCGCTGTGGGGGTGTGGGACGCCGCGGGATGGAAGGAGGGACAGAGAAAGCCCCCGCCATAAGCTGCTTCGCATCTAATAATAGGTGCCATCTGGAACAGCTGGTGAACATACGTCATGGTTTTAGACGTTAGGCGAACAAAGTCGCTGCAATGTAAGCGAGACAGAGGAGGTTGGTCACTGGGTTCACAGAGGAGAGGCAGTTCAAGGCGTAGGACACCGGCGGATAAATCCATCAAACCGGAATTTGCAGAAAGAAAATCAAATCCAACTATGAGGTCGTGAGGGCACTGCGCAAGGACTGTAAAAAATGGGGGCTGCTTCACACTAGTGGTGCGAAGTCTGAGCAAACAGCGAAACTGGTGGCCCTTGCCTAGCTTTAACTTGGTCTTTTCATTAGCTTTACATTGGTTCTCTCTTAGCTTTAACTTGGCCTTTCTATTAGCTGGGCTTTTCTAGGCTTTAGGCGGCGGTGCCGGGGGAACTCGCGATCGGTGCGAAGTCTTCGGAGTCGCTCTAGAGTGGCAGCGCGACACTGCTCGCGCCACTCCTCTTCTTCGGGCGTGACGATCTTCTTCGGACTGGAGTGCCTACATGCAACGCCGTTTGAGGGTGGTGACAGCCTTTGTAAGGGTACTTGCCGCCGCCAGCTAAATTGGCGGCATAATTGTGGGGACAAAATGGCGAAAGATCAGCCGACAGACCACACTTCCCGCAACCCTTGGTGACGTGAAATTAATTAACTTCTTTTAATAAACTTTGGCCTCAGCAGCCAGAGACAAACGGCGCGTCTGAGCGACGTACACGGCACGTCTACGTTTTAGTTAAACAGATTAGTAAGGACACTGTTTATTACAGCACACTTAGAAAAGCACCCTTTATATATTATGTACAACTGGAAGGCAACGACAATGCTTAATGCAGTTCACATTCTTGGCGTGAGATAATCCTACCACGAGCACGCCATCGTGCCTTATAACTTTTGCTTTATATGTGTCGCACGACGTGCAATAGAAAAGTAAGGTTGATGTGTTCAAATAAAAGGTAAAGGCAACTAGTATAATAAAGATGTATGCAGGTTTCTTGTGCACACTGGCGGAAAACTAAATTAAAGAAATTTAGTAGATCGCGTGCCAACATGAGTACATCAGAGCGTGACAAAAAAAGGCAGAAAGACTGGAGACAAAAATGGCTTCCCACCAAATTTGGCGGTAAATAGCAGTCAAAATTTTGGTGTTGTCACCACCCTAAAACGGCGTTGTATGTAGGCACCCTACTTCGGACGACCCATGTGCTCGGCGCACACTCACGAGGCAAAGCGTGCGTCCGCGCCTCAGCGTCACGGAGCTATATACTCCGGAGTGACGTCATTGCCTATGTTTGCAGATTTTCTTTTTGTAGCTCAAAACACACACGGATTTAGAAGAAGAATGAAGACACACACATTGCCTAGCTTCGCCCTCGCGCGGCTGTGGGTAGAAGCTAGGCCGAGCTACGGCGGAGGAGCGAGTGGCGCTGGTGCGGAGGTTAGGCAAGAAGGTTGGTTTCAGCTTCCCTAAAGACTGAAGCGACGAGTATCCAGTTCTGTGGTCGAAACCTGCCGAACCGCCGCTAGAGTAATAGGCTGCAGCCACAGACACCACGCGCGTTCAGTGCGAACGCGGGGAAAGGCGGTCGGCGTCAGCAGCACTTCTACGCGTCCCACTACCACATGCCTCACTCCTCCTCTTCACCTCGCATCCGCTATGCTGCGCGAAGTTAGGGCGCTATAACGCATAGCTATTGCTAACTGCTTTTATTCGAATCTCTTGACGTCAAATTTACGTAACCACCGACGCAAGCAGCGGGCGGTGACCCGCAGCGTTGTCTGAACAACCAAATCAAACACTCTCCTCGTTATAGGAGGTCACCTTTGTTGGCTTTCAAGACGAATAACATTGCCTGCACTGAGAGGTGTTTGTTATATAATTGGCTGACAAGAGGCGATAAGCACGCTCTAGTGGAGAGGGTTTCGATGGGGCTGAGCCAGCACAGTGAAAATAGAAAATCGCCTTACAAGGGTGGTGCCGGCTTCTCCGATTGGTCCGCTTCGCCTTACTTAGCTTGCGCTGGCTGGTCGAAAATCACGATGGCGTGCACAGAAGGATAAGAATGCCGCTAAAGCGCATCCTCAGCAAGGAAGAGTTGGCAGAGCGATGTCGTATACGTGCCGAAAGGGCTCGATAACGTTTCACTGTCACGCAAAAAGGTTTATCATGCGCAAATAAATACATGCTCACCAGCAGGTGCGAGTAGTCAGGGCCTGAGCGATCAGCAGGCATCCATCTTGTATTCCTTTCGGAACGGGGTAGTCTCTGGCTATTGAGAAAATTTTCAGTTTTATCGGCATAATAATACATTTTTTCACGTACGCGTTACTTTGACGGGGTGAGTTTTTGCGGTTTTGTGAGGTCGCGTGTGTCATCCCATCAACCAGATGGGATGATGAAGTTAGGAAATTTGCAGGCGCAAGTTGGAATACGCTAGCGCTAGCGTAATTGGAGATCGCAGGGAGAGGCCTTCGTCCTGCAGTGGACATAAAATATAGGCTGATGATGATGATGATGAGGTCGCGTGACAGACAGGCGAAGTGGGCGTAGCCCGAAAACATTGGACCAATAGCAGAGGGCTAATGCTGAAAAGGCGTCGACTCAGGAATATTTACTTTTCTTTTGTGCGATTTAATCATGCATAATCAGTGTGTACACGTTATATCAGATGGGGAGCTATCGCGGTTTTTGCGACGTCGCGTGACCGACAGACGAAGTTGGGAGTGGCCCGAAAATGTTTTGACCAATCGTGGTGGGCTGATTGCAGAATTGGAATAGAAAATTTGGAATAGCTTTACGGTTATAGCGCCCCTAGTTTGATACTGTGATTTCACTCTCTCTCAGCTCTCTCTCCCCTAGCTCGGCGATGTAGTGGTATGTGAGGAGGTGGCGCTCCGTTGCTAGGCGACGCTCGTGACGTCATCGCCAGGCGGAGGTGTTTTCTGCGCACACCACCGGAATACCTACAGCTTAAACAGCTTCGCTGGTAAAATAAGAACCACCTGGTGGCAAGCAACGGTAACCCGAGCTGTTCACATCCCAACGACAGCGACCGTGGCTCCGTCAGCGACACGTGCGACTCGGATCGTGGGAGGTAATCCAACGAAAACTGGCACTCATAACAGAGACGTACACCCCAGTATCAACCAAAGTTCTGACAGGGACCCCGTCACCGTAGACGTCAAGAATGTCCCGGTGTGCTCGTAAGGGCAACAGTGGATTTTAGGTCAAGGTCGATAGTGCAACTTCACATCCAGAAGCTGCGCAGTCTGGTTTTCCGGCGAGAAGCGACTGCTAAAGGACGGCGAAGGAGAGCGGCGGCAAGTCGGTGATCGAGAATGACGGCGATACGGCGGAGGCGACTGGGAGTAGCGGGTACCTTCTTCGGGGACATTGGGTGCAGATGATTCGCTGTGGGGCGGATAGCGGCTTCCACTATGGAAGGGACCAGAGTAAGTTGGAAATGGGGTAGAGGGCTGAGGGGGCCACTGGCTGCAGCAGTAGCGAGCAATGTGTCCAGCTCGGCTGCAGCGGAAACAGATAGGCTTATCAGCAGCTGTTCTCCATTCCAACCGGTTTCTCTATCGATGAAGGGCGTACGCTCCGCGACGAGCCCTGTCCACTGAGGCTTGGGCGGCGTCAGGAGTGTTCATGGCGCAGACAGTAGCGAAGAGGCCAACGGTTCGCAAATTCATGGCGAACATTGGCCTGGATCAACGAGTACAGCCAGCGTGGAGGTCTCACCTACCATGGGTTTATTAGGAGCTGGATATACGGCCTCGAGTTCTCGACGAACGATGCGCGTCACGTCGTCTGATGTGGATGGTTGACAAGAAGTTGCCTCGCAGGACGACGTTGCAGCGGTATTCGGTAGACGCTCTAACTGCGGCGAGATGCGCCGAGATTTCGCTTCCTCAAGACGATGGCACTCTTTGATGACACTGTCAACGGTGGTCACGTTGGTGAAGACGAGAAGATTGAACGCCTCTTCTGCGATGACTTTCAAAATGTGGGCGATCTTGTCAGCCTCGGACATCTTCTGGTCAGCTTGTAGACACAAGGCCAGCACGTGAAGTAAGGTTCAGTGGACGTCTGTGTACGTACCGCCAGTTTCTTCTTGGCGGCAAGGTGTCAAACCAAACGGGTTGCCAAAAAGGACACAGAGCTGTTGCTTGAATGCGTCCCAGCTGGTAAGATCGCTCTCGTGGGTCCGAAACCAGACGCGAGGGGTTCTGTCAAAAGTAAAATATGACGCTAGCATGCGTTATAGTTGGATCCCAGCCATTCTGTTTACTGACACGCTCGTACATACTGAGCCACTCATCCAGGTCAACGCTGTTTGTCCCAGAAAAGGTTCCGGGATCGCGAGGCTGTGAGAGGGCGATAGACTGGGTAGTGGTTGGAGGCGTAGCTGGCGGCGACATGTCATCACCTGGCGGCATGGTGGTAGTTTCGAGGTGGCAACCGCTTCGAAGCTCCGTCGTCAGAAGAGATACCCAGCACATCAACCAAATAAATGTTACCTGGAAGCACAGTAGGGAAACTATTTACAAAGGGTAGGGAGCAGTTTCCAACATGGAAGCCATCCGACAGCAAACAAGGCACATCGTCGTCCTCAGATCAGCCAGAGGCCGCCTATGGGTACGTGTCACTACATCGAATTGTCAACATCATCTTCGAATTGCACGTAGCAATATATTTGCTCAAAGCACTTAAGTCAATACTTATAGCCGGTTAACTATGACTAATGGCTGCTTGTCAATACAAATCAGTACCATTATACAATGTTTCATTTTATGGTATGATAAGCAATTAAACAGTCACCATTGCTGCTGGTACCACATAAATATATTTCCTTTATGACAAGTTCATATATGACACTTATCCAAGACGATATCTATATTAATTCCTGAAACAAGCTTACCCAGTTGGACTGTCTTTACATTTTCTGGCTCGTAATTCTATATGTCCGTGCAGAACGAACATTCTCAGAATAGTAACTGCAGTTTTGAACTATCACTGTTATAATTGCAATTTATGTCCGCTTAGAACAGGCTGTAATGTCTTTCTCTTACTCCGAGACGAATACATTACTTGCCACACTTTCAGTAGAATGCACATCATGGGGTCGGTTCATAAGGTTACTTATTTGCTAAAACATGTTACGATCTCTTAGGTGTGTTTAGAACAAGTTCAATGTCCACTAAATCATGTGGATAATCTGTAGGTTATCCATTAAGAAAAGGCCAGCAAGTGAGTATTCTGGTCTATTTATTTTTGTGCAGCGCATGTAGTATACCGTGCGTCCGAGCCGACAGCATTAAATGAAACAGTAACGAAAAACGGAACACTGAATACGCACGACAAGGGCTTCATACCGTGTACAATTGCCAAAACGCGAATCTGCGCCAGCAGCTGCCTATGCAACCAGCTGATAAACATTGAATAACAGCATGCAAACTGAAACGCGGCAAGCATCGAATGGCGCTTTACGCTTTTCAAATAACGCGGAAAATAACTCCTGCTGAAAAACTGTTCATAAAAGAGACCAGAAAAAAACAAAGCAATATTCAAACTATCGTCGAACTCAATGCATTCAGTTTGAAACGGGTAAAGGGTGCTTCCGCGAGCGACTAGTTTATTCTTCTGTAATTTTTGCTTAAGTTGCGAAGCTGCGAGTGACTGAGCTTATTGCGAGTTTCGTGCTCGAAAAGCTTTTGCGGTTGCATATATTTGGATTGGTGGCCAGGAGCGTTAGAAATACTGCTACTTTTACCTTAAGAAAACGGCAGCACACACTGCTGAGAGAGAAAGAGGGAGAGAATAAACATCTTTATTATGTAAATGCAGCTTTGGAGAGGCGTCCTCATTCCAGAATGCCTTGAGCTCGGGCCGCGTCCTGGGCTCTCGCAATCAGGCGTTGCTGATCTTCGAGGTCGGAGCTGGCCAAGGATCTCTCCGAAAGCTTGTTGGTTTGGTAAGGGTTCGGAGGATCGAGTGGGGTCTCTCTGCAGCACCCTATGTGCCTGAGGGACCCGGGCTCCCGCGCAGAAGCGGTATTGCGGAGAGAATTGTGTAGGGTCTATGAGGTGGTTTCTGGTTAGGTGGGAGAATGTGTTATAGGGACTGACAACCGATATTTATGGACCCAGTTTTTTATGGCGCAACGAAAAGCTCACCCTCGGTAGTGTTTACATCTTCGGCGGTTACATCCAAAAGTGCGTGGATATTTTGTAAGCAGAATTTTTCGATCTGAGCAGCCTCTAAAAAAGTAAGAGTCCCTCCTCCAGCAACGCTGAGAAGTGATATCGATGCCGATAGCTCGCTTCGCAAATTGTGAAAGCCGCCCATCGTCCTGCCTTCACTGGAGAAAGGTGCAACTGTGGTTAACCACCTATATTGTCAATTTCGAGCCACTTTAAATGTAAATAGACTGGTGCAATAAGTTTGCGTTGCTGTAAAGACCTGTATTATAGCTACACCGCGTTTTTCCCCAAGTACACCCCTACGTCATGGCTGGCTGGCCCCCGTCGTCGTTATTAAGTCGATAGACGGGCCAAGCCAAGTCATCGAAAACGAAGGCGAAGGTAGCGCCACTTTTCTACTCACTACAAACGAAGGCTTATCTGCACATTGTAAGTTAGAAAAAACTTATAATAGAAAGAATGTTACTGCATTTCAATATTAATAAAAAGACCACGAACAGCATACGCTGGTAGCAAGTCACGTGGTAGACCTCTTAATTAGGTTCATATTTTTGCCGCATGGGGCGTCAAAGGTGATTTTTCACTACTTTTAGTGAAGAATTAAAAATATAAATCCAAGTTTAATGAGAAAAACAGGGCCCGTTCTAGCCAATACGATAGACGCTCTCATCCGCGGGGTTATCTCAATTCATGTTCTGAGCGGTTGTCTGTCCCTTTAACCTGTAGAGCTCGGAGGAATCGTTCCTGCTCTCTAGGTAGTGACTTGTGTTGGGGTGCATATGTTCTGTGGGTTAGCTTGTAGTGTTGTGTGATGTCTTTCTATGAGACTAGAGGGTGCATGCGCTCGGGTTCAGATTCATCGGCGTCGGCTCGGTGGATCAAATCTCGAGCCACGTGGTTGGCGACCTCGTTGCCAGGAATGTCGTGATGAGCTGGCGCCCAGATGATCATGACTGATCTGGTTGGCGGCTTTTGATTTATTATTTTCAGCGTAGTGGTATGAATTCTGCCGCTAGCGAAGTTGCGGCACGCCTGTTGGGAGTCGGTCACTATGACTTCAACCTGTGTTTGGGAGAGCGCGAGGGCTATGGCCGCTTCCTCGGCTTGGAGAGGATTGTATCGGGTGAGCGAAATGCTGCTCCGATGTTCTTTGTTGACGATTACGGTGGCTGTTGTGGCTGCGCGTCTGGGGTAAGACCCCGCATCCGTGTAGGCTGTAGAGGGAAAAATCCCGTATCGCTTGTGTATGGCCCGAGCCCGGGCCTCCCTTCGCTGTGCGTGGTGCACTGGGTGCATGCTGCGAGGTAGAGGAGGTACGGTGATGTTGCTCCGGATGGCATGGGGTAAGCTAACAGTATGAGGCGGCGGATGGCTTAGAGGAGCAGATAGCCCCAGGCGTAAGAGTATGGACCTCCCCGCTTCCGTCACCGCCAACTTTGTTCGCTGGCGGGATAAATGTGCCTCGATCAGCTCCTAGGCCATGTTGTGCACGCCTAGTCGTAGTAGGCGTTCTGTGGACGTACTGATCGGCAGGCCAATCGCCTGCTTATATGCCTTTCTGATCATTGTGTTGATTTTTGTGAATTCCGTCGCGTTCAGTAATGCGTTTGGAATAGCGTAAGTTATTCGAGACACGACGAAGGCTTGGACAAGCCGAAGCGTGTCCGCCTCCCCCATGCCTCTTGTCTTGGTTGTTATTCGCCGGATCATGTGGGTAACTTGGGCTGTTGTATTCTTAAACTTGTTCATTAATATTGTGTTGGTGCGATCCGACTGGAAAACCACCCCCAATATCTTTACGCTCTGAGACGGAACGACGGTGTGTCCCTCCAGTTGTATGTTGATAGTGGGCGAGTCGGATGTGTGCTTCTTTCGCGGTGATACCAGGAGTAGCTCCGACTTTTGGGGGGTGCAGCTGAGGCCGCATGACTTAGCATAGTCGCTCACCACGTCTGTCGCTTCCTTCAAGCGGCTCTCCATTGCCCCGATGGACCCCGTGGACAACCAGATGGTAATGTCGTCGGCATATAGGCCATGCCGGATCCCCGGGATGTTATCGAGGAGCGGCGGGAGGCCTATTAGGGCGATATTGAAAAGGAGAGGGGATAATACTGCGCCCTGTGGTGTGCCGCGCCCGCCCAGTAGAAAGGGGTCGGTGGCTTGGTCCCCGACCTTTAGGATGTCTTTTCTATCTGAGAGGAAATCTCTGATATAGGAATACGTCCTGGCCCCACAGCCCAGCGTGTTTAGCCTCTGTAAGATTGCTGTATGCTTGACGTTATCAAATGCCCCTTTAAGATCTAAGGCGAGGATAGCCGTGGGGGAGTTGCGTGTCGCTGCTACAATCACCTCCTCTTTCAGCTTCAGTAGGATGTCTTGAGTTGAGAGGTGTGGACGGAATCCTATCATCGTTGTTGGAAGTTTTCCCGAGTCCTCCAGGAATGGTTGTAGCCGTATGAGAACGATGTGCTCTAGGAGCTTTCCTACACACTAAGTGAGGGAGATCGGTCGTTGGTTTTCCATGGCTGGTGGCTTGCCTGGCTTCGGTATCAGACGAGCCTCGGCCATTTTCCAGTCCTCGGGAAGGTTTTCCTTCCCTCCATACTTCGTTAAGGTGAGCGGTAAGCTCTAGTAGCGAGGGGTTGTCAAGATTGACAAGTGCCTTATTGGGGATTTGGTCGATTCCCAGGGGCTGTGTGGCGTCTCAAGCCCATTATCGCCGCTGTTACTTCATGTAGATGAATGTGCTCATCTAGGAGCTCATTTGGGGTGCCGGTGTAGGGTGGCAGAGGCTCCGACGGCTGTGTGGGGAAGTACTGGGCTGGGCTTTGAGAGTCAAAAGGAGGTCCGCGTTGTTTCCTGGAAAGTGGTGGATTACTCGGGCCATATTGTGGTGGGATTCCGTTTTGCTGCTGGCCGGGTTGATTAAATATCTCATTAACTTCCACTTCTTGGAAGTACTCAGTTCTTGGAAATACACTGTTCTACCCGGCCAGGCCCGGCCCTTGGGCCGGGCCGGGCCGGGTAGAACAGTGAACAGTTTTTTCACGGGCTCGGGCTGGGCACGGCGTGTGCTTTTTGACCCGGGCCCGGGCCGGGCTCGGGCTTTCTGGTGGTGTGCATGTAACGTGCAGCGAGTTATTCTCGGGCGTCTCAACTCTGAAAAACATTATTTTTCGCTCTCGGGCCGGGTTCGGGACGGTTTCGAGTCGGGCTCGGGCCTAAGATAAAGGGGTGGCGGGCCGGGCCGGGTGGGTAACGTAGATTATTTCCTGGCCCGGGCCGGGCCCGGGTCTCGCCATAAATGTTTTGATCGGGCTCGGGCGGGCCGCCCAACGTAAAAACAGGCCCGGGCCGGGCTGGAAAAATCGGCCCGTGCAGTGCTCTACCTGGCTTAACGACAGCATTCACGATAGCAGCATCTTTACGATTGAATCCACTTTCAAGTTTTTTCGATGTGATAGACAACAGCGTAGAGGGGGCGGTGTGCTCTTCGCGATAAAGGAAGAATTCATTGCCGCACCCATCATTATCGATTCTTTTCTTGAATGTACTTGGATTTCCTTGAAGGGTACTGCATTTAGCGTGATCATTGACGTTTTTTACCGTCCATCCGACATGTCTGGCGCGTTTTCCGATGAGTATCATCGGGTGCTGAGCGAGGTGTTCGCACTTTTTCCGACGTCGATAATTATCATATTTGGCGATTTCAATTTTCCAAATATCATTTGTTCGTCACTCTCCGTATCGGCCACGGATGCGGCCGCACATTCTTTTCTGAGCACTTGTCTTGACTTTTCATTAACCCAACTTATTAGTCAGCCAACACGATCCACTGAAACTTCTTCCAATATACTAGGCCTAGTTTTAACTAACAATCCTGATATATTTTCTGACATAACTCATGAAGAAAGCATCGCAGATCATGATGTTATAACGGGATGCATTAACTTTTGCATCAGCAAAAGAACAATTACCAAAAAGAAAATAACATGTTATGGTAAAGCCAATTTCGACGCAATTAACAATAAATTAACAACATTTTTAGATCAATTTATGCATGAATTTCATTCACGCTCCATTGAACAGAACTGGGCTCTCTTTAAAGCCAACCTCAGTTCTCTCATTGACAGGTTCATTCCTCTGTTACCCATTTCCCGCAAAAACAGTTCTCCTTGGTTTACCAACAAGCTTCGGCGGCTTAATAACAAAATACACACTGTACAGGCAGGCAAAACTGACTGGTCTCGCAAGTGCCCATGACAAACACAAAGCGTGCGAAAAGGCTTATAAGGCATTGCTAAAATCTACTCGCCATAACTTTTTTCTCATGATTTACTATCCATGCTAAAAAATAATACTCGTCGCTTTTGGCGTGTTGTGAATCCTGTAACTCGCACTGACATCAGTCTTACTGATTCGCATGGAGTTCCTATCGCCGATTCAGATTGTGCTCAACTTCTTAATGATACGTTTGTAACAATTTTCACTCATGAAAACATTAACTCATTGCCAACTTTAAAGGCAAGTAGGAATCGCAATGCACGAGGCTAAAACATCAGTGAGTCTGATGTTTTAGCTCTACTAAGCAATCTGAAAACGTCATCTAACGCCGACCATCTAGGCTTCAATAATAAGTTTTTAAAGAATACGTCGCATAGTATTTGTTCTATTTTAACTGCTCTATTTTCCCTGTCACCTATCAACTGGCTGTATTCCTAATGATTGGCGCATTGCTAAAATAATACCCATTTTGAAATCAGGTGATCGTGCTTGCCCGTTCAATTCTCGTCCCATCTCCTTAACCATTACTATTTGTAAATTACTCGAACATATAATACAAACTCAAGTCATCAACTTCCTTGAAGACCATAACATTATTTTCAAGTATCGGCACGGTTTTCGCAAGGGCTACTCATGCGAAACCCAATTAGCCGGATTTATTAACGACATAGTGGTGGTGGTGGTGGTGGTGATGATGTTGAAGCAGGCGGGGTCTGGCATACATAGCCGGCAATTGTTCGGCCTGATCCTCCTTCGAGTTGAGATCAGGGGTGTGTCACCAAGTGTCTATGAGCCCCGTGTCTCGCAGGAAGGCCAGCAGCAGTCGTTGCGCTCTCTTCCTGGTTGTCGCAGGTCCTCCTGGGAAAACGACGTCTTTAAAGGTCCTGTGCGTAAGACCGCTCTTTTGTAGGCTGTCGATCATTGCTTTTCTTTCTTTGTCAAACTGCGGGCATATCCAAATGTAATGTTCGATGTCACCAATGTCACCACAGAAAGCACAGAATGGGGAAGCTCGAAGCCCAGTCTTGAATAACCAAGCTGTGGTATACGCGGAGTCGGTCCTGATGCGGTATAAAAGCGTCGCTTCTTCGCGGGTCACACAGGCTTCGTGGGGATTCTTGTCGATCTCCCTAAAGTGAAGGCGGATTGCACCCTTAGGGTTCTGAAAAGCTTTTGGAGCTTTCACTTTTGGGACACATGTCAACGCTAGGCGTGCAATGGCGTCAGCTTTCTCGTTTCCATCAATTCCTACGTGTGATGGTATCCACTGGAATCTTATATTAAATCCTTTGCTTGTTAGATTGTTAATCAGTGCCAGAGATTGCCTTGTAAATTTCTCTAGAGGTAGGCCACGATGCAATCTCTGTAACGCTGACTTGGAATCCGTCAGCACCACGACATCTCGTGCAGAGAAGGCCCGT
Source organism: Dermacentor silvarum (assembly GCF_013339745.2). Classification (NCBI taxonomy): domain Eukaryota; kingdom Metazoa; phylum Arthropoda; class Arachnida; order Ixodida; family Ixodidae; genus Dermacentor; species Dermacentor silvarum. The sequence goes on along the minus strand of NC_051156.1, from coordinate 81,994,012 downwards.
AGTTTCCC
>NC_051156.1:81952634-81993904 GCF_013339745.2 Dermacentor silvarum | reverse complement strand
GGGGGGCGGCGACAAATAGTCACCTAGCCTACTTGATTTAATCAGGTATACTATAGATGATCTTTATCTAGCATTTTTGTATACCTCTCATTATTTTTCTTTTTCAAAAATTTATCTTGTACCGCTGCCTATGATTTTAAGAGATCAGGTAGTATCCATCTTATCCCTGCTTTTTTTACACCAGCACTCTAATCGTCTCTTGCTGATCTCTACGGCTGATCTGTTTATGTTTCCTTCCACTTTAAACCCAAGCGCTTCTGGGATTTGCACGTTACCTACGGTTCTCGCTGGGTGGATCCCGTCGCATTCCATTAGGATGTGCTGAGTGGTCTCTGGATCTTTACTGCAGCATACACATGTCTCATCTAGTTCCGAATATTTGTTCCGATATGTTTTCGTCTTAGGCAACCGGCTCGAGCCTCAAATAGCAAGGCACTGCCCTTCGTGTTATCGTACAGATCTTCCCTTCTAATATCTTTCTTCTCATCCTTGTAAATCTCCATTGTCCTTTTCGTTTCCATTCTTTGCATCTAATTCACGGTCTCTATTTCTCTCACTTTCTTTCTGATGACCCCTGGTTGTCTATTTACAGTTTCCATTACCCTGTACTTGGCTGCCAACTTCCTTGACCTCTTCCTCCATTCTCTGTCCACGCTTTTCATGTAGAGATACTTGTGCACTTTAGCCGCCCATTTATTTTCATCCATGTTCCTGAGCCTTTCTTCAATACTAATTTTGCTTTGTGCTTCTCGGACTTCAAAAGAGGCCCAACCCATGTCACCAAGCACTGCCTCATTTGTCGTATTACCGTGTGCTCCCAAAGCCAGCCGGCCTACTGATCTTTGGTTAACTTCCAAACCCACCATTATATCCGATTTTAAGCATATAATGGCATTTGCGAATGTTAGCGCTGGCACCATTAATCCTTTCCAGATTCCACGCACCACCTCATACTCATTGTGGCCCCACAGTGCTCCGTGTTTCATTATTGCTGCATTCCGCTTCCCCTTTATTTTCAGATTATCTTGGTGGTTGCTTGAGTAATTCTTTCCTGTGTTTATGTGTACGCCGAGGTACTTATATGCTTCACTATGGGTATTACTTGCTGTTGAATTGACACCACGACGTTACTCGTGTGTTCATTAAAGATCATAATCCCTGATTTCTCTGTGCTAACCTTAAGGCCTAAATTTGTCGCTGCGTTCCCACAGATATTCGCAAGTGTCTGTAAATCTTTTTTATTGTCCGCTAGTAGCACAATGTCGTCTGCGTACATCAGTCCAGGGACCTTCTGTTGCACCATTTGTCCATTACGCATGTAGGACAAATCAAAACCTAATTCGCTGTTTTCCAGTCGGCTTTCTATGCTCTTGACGTAAAGCGTGAACAACAATGGTGACAGAGGGCATCCTTGCTTCAATCCTTGGTGAATTCCCACCATTTCATTTCCTTTTCGGCCTTCCCATGCCACTTGTACTTGGTTGTCTCGATATATCTCCCTCAGCAGCTCCACGAAATCGTCATCTATACCTTCGTATTGAAGAATATCCCACAACAATTCCCTGTCTACGTTGTCATAAGCTCCTTTAATATCTAGAAATCCTATCCATAAAGATCTTTTCTGAGCTACTGAAATCTCTATGCACTGAGTTAGTACAAACATATTGTCTTCTAAGCGTCTGCCTGGCCTGAACCCATTCTGTAGTTCCCCCAATACACCGTTTTCCTCCACCCACTTCGACAGTTCTAATTTTATGGCTTCCATTGCCATTCTATACATCACCGACGTTACTGTAACTGGCCTGTACGAGCTCGTCTTATCCTTATCTCCTTTGCCTTTGTAGATGAGATTCATCTTGCTTTCACGCCATCCAACGGGAATATTCTTTGTTCTAATCACTTGCTCTATGGCATTAGTCAGCAGTGCCTTGCTTTTTGGACCGAGGTTTTTGATTAGCTGTATTGGGATTTCATCGGGTCCTGCTGCCGTGTTGTTTGGGACATTTTCTGCTGCCTTTTTCCAATAAAAGCTTTCTATGCTAAATTTTGATCTCTCCGGCCTCTCTGTTGTTGCTGGACCTGTTGTCTGAACTACGCTTTTTTTCGTGCCGAAGTTATGCCTGATAACGTCTGTGATGTACCGCAGCGCATCATCGCCTTCATAGATGTTACCGTCTTCATCCCTTATAGCCGTTTGCGAGTTTCTAGTTGGAGCTCCGAGTGATTTTATATGGTTCCACAATCTTTTTGGGGCGCCTTTGTCTCTTTTGTGAATGTTATGCACCCAACGTTCACTTGCGCATTTAATTTTCTGTTGCACGAGCTCACTCGCAACCCTTTTCTTTTTTCGGTATGTATTCCATCTAAGGAGCACCTCTTCTTCTTGTAATCCCAACTTTTTGGCTTCTCGATGAACCCTAGATGCCTCTTTACGCTCTTCTATAGCTTGTTTAATTTCCTTGTTCCACCACTTATGTGGTTTCCTCTTTCCTATCCAACAATTGTTTTGGCGTGTCCGCCTTATTTCATGCTGCATAACCTCCACCAGTTCCTTATATTCCCAGACTGCTGTAGGAAAAGCCTCAATTTTCTTCTCTATGTTGTTTGCGATCTCTGTTATTTGCTCGTCATTCATTTTTAAAAACTCTGAGGCTATTGGTTCATGTTCTGCGCTGGTATCTCGCCCAAACTTTAATGCTAAACGTCTATGATCGCTTCTCAGGCTATTTTTTTTTCCATTTTCGCCTATTATCATTTGGTCTAGTTGTTCGTAGACCATTTCTGAGACTAAGGCGTAGTCGATACATGACTGCCTGTTTCCGCATTGCCACGTTACCTGTCCATGACACTTATTCTCCCTGTTAACTACTATAAGGTTCTGTTCATCGCACAAATCTAGCACTAGAGAGCCGTTGTAATCAGTATATCCGTCTAAATCGTCCATGTGCGCGTTCATATCTCCCACTAATATCACCTGGCCCGAGTTACTGAACTCATTATTATCGCTTCTAATGCAATCAACCAATTCCTTATTTTTTCTCTGCTATCACTACCTGTCCATAGGTAAGCTACTCCTAGCCACGTCTTTTTACATTGCCATGTACCACTAATCCATAAATGCTCTTTACATGTCTCGTTTACCCTTCGCCACTTCAGACTTCGCCTAATTAGTATGCCTACGCCTCCGCCTTTCCTTGACCCGGTCATTCTGTTGCACCCTTCCCATACAAAGTTGTCAATAACAGGCGGCTGCTCCAAATCTCGTAGATGCGTTTCGGTCAAGGCGTACAGGCTAATCGCTTCATCATTCAGTTGCGTTTGAATTTCCAGCCATTTTTCGTGCTTGCGACCAGCCTGCATGTTAATGTAGCAAATTTTACCTTCTCTATTCTTATCCTTTCTGCGTCTTTTCCTGATGCCTGGTTGCCTAATTCTGCCCTTTACTGGTGTTTCGCTATGTTCAATACTCAATCCTGCTTCCTGATTGCCTGGGGCCCGCCTAAAAAGCTACAACTCGTGCCGCGAATCGACGTCCGACCGGTGTTGCTACACTTTCACTAAAATGTATCCCGTCAACCACAAAAGCGCCTTCGCGGCCTGCTCGGTGCAATTCTCGGTTGATGTCAATGACCGTAAAATTCATTGCTTTAGCTATAGAGTCCAAATTTCCCTGTTTACTGCAAGAACTGCCCTTTCAATTTTATAACCCTGGCTTTCAACCTCTGGCACCGTGCACACCGCGATTTGTACTTCCTTTAAAACATTCCGCAGGTCGGTGACCCCTTTGGCTATTTGCTTTGTGATCCCTGCTCCTCGTCCGTGCAGTACGTCAATCACTCCGCCCATTATCACCACTAGATGTCTCTACTCATTGTGTCCCACATGCGTTCCTTGGCCTTCGCTATCACCTCTCTAATCGGCTTTCCCGGAAGCGCGCTAACCTGGACTCGTTGGTCTGCCCCTACCCTCTCTGCTATCGCCTGTTCTACTTTACGCATGTTGCAATCCCCAACAAAGACAACACGACGCTTTCCTTCCCCCTCATCTCCGAAAGATACCGCCGAAGTCACAATGCCCTCCCCTCCTTTCTTATCCTTGCCCTTGGCTTTGTTTTCTTCCCCGGCCGCGTCAGTGGTATCCCCTTCGTGACTATCACTGACGTTTCCGCCACTGCTTCCCGGCGTGGCGGGTTCGGCTGTCTCTGCACTCGCATCGGAGCCAGCTGCGTTCGCGGTGCTCGCCTCGATGCGTTCATCATTGCTTTGCAGAATGGTGGCGTTCAGCTGCATTTCTGCGTTAGCTAGCTTTTCTTCTGCCTCCTTCCTCTGCTTCTGCTCGATTTTAAGGTCCTTTTCAGGCTTTCCAACCCGCTTTCTAGCCGCGACCCAACTCGGTCTAGCCGCGACCCTTGCACACACATCCTGCAGATAAAATCTGCACCATTACCTTCGCGTGCTGACTTAAACCGCGTTTCTTCCAGCGCGTAGGAACGCTCGCACTCAGAACAACGCACGCGTGGGTTCCCCCTAGTACCAACCATCATCTCGTACTAACAAGGCGTAGATGTGGGAAAAAAACAATTATTCTTTAACTACTTTTATCTAAGCGAGAAGACCAAGAAAGTGAAAAAGCATTAAAATAATTTATAAAGATTGCTTGGCTAAGCTAACCCTCCTAAAAAACAAAAAGTGAAATATAAAATAACAAAACTTATCTCTTTGGCACGCTGCTCCAGCTGCGCTGAAATGGCACCTCAACCCGACACGTCCGCTCCCGTCGGCATCACTCGGGTGAGTGATCTCTCACGTGAGGGTGAAGCCGTGCACCGCAGCGCCCCTAGCGGACTACATGGAAACCAGAGCTACGGACGAGAGAGAAAGAGAGCGCGCGTCGGAAACGAACGCCCTTGTGCACCGCAGCGCCCCTAGCGGCGTTCATGCAAACCAGAGCTACGGACAGCGGACGGCAAGGAACAAGGCCCGGCCCTAATGTGCTTCGCCCCTAAAAGGCGTGCATATTGTAACTTATGACATGGCATGCACTTGATTTTGAAATGTAGATCCCGGCATGGAAAGACGACAATGGATGGCCGAAATAAATCATTGTGAAGAGAAGTATGATGATAAAGCTTGTGAAGCAGGCAAAGACGTGCTCACTTGTGGTGAAGGAATAGCGCTTGCAAATCGGGACGTGCGTTTAATGATCACGTGCTAGGGTAAGATGAATAGTTAGAAAAGATCAAGTGAGCAACATGGTTTTGCCCAGGTTAAATCTCATCAATGATGCGCATGCCTGCCAGGATCCTATATTACCGATTTGTATTCGAGCTTCGGGTGGATTACTGTAGGGTAAGCAAGTTTATGCATGTTAACAGGAGCATGCTTTAAGTTGTGTTTGATGAAGCCAAGAGAGCGATTACAAGCTACAAGGGTGGAGTAGATGTGATGGTTTCATGTTAAGTCGTAATGTAAGTGAACGCCTAGAAACTTATAGGTTAAGACAAGTTCCACAATACTACGTTCTACCGTATACGAAGTGGAGACTTAGGTGGCTTGGTTAGTAAAATAAATAAATTTATTTTTGTAAGATTTAGGGGGCTTAACCATAACTTACACCATGTGTTAATTGCATCTAAATCGTTTCGGAGATTTACATTATCGTTATCACAAGTGATGATAAAGTACACGATCATTGGCAATAAGTGTAATGCGGGATGAAACACGGTTAGGTAAGTCATTATAGCACAATTAATGGTCACTAACGGCCCAAGCACACTCCCCCGAGGCACGCCAGATGTGATGGGACTAAAGGTAAAGTAAGAGCTGTTAGCAGAGGTGTACTGTAGTCTAGATGCTATGAAATCAAATATCCACTCTAAAAAATTTGGATGAATATTAAGTCCTGAAAGTTTAGCAAGGAGTCTGTAATGTGGCACACGATCGAAACCTTCGGATGGATGGATGAAAAACTTTATCAGGGTCCTTTAGCGTGCGCGCTAGCGCGCAGCGGGCCAGTCCCACCTCGGGACTGAGAGGCCGAACCTCTCCGCCGCGTCGTGGGCCCGTTGTGCCGCACACACCCATAACACTTCTACAAACCTGTCATTTTCATCACAAGCATTCGCAGTGTGATGTAAAGAAACGTGTCATCAATAGATGAATTCAACTCATGAAGAAATCCAGCGAGCTGTGTGTCAAAAGAGTAGTCTTTTGTAAAGCCGTGCTGGTATTTGAATATTAAACTGTGATCTCGCGAATTGATAGTGTTCCATAAGTTTGCAAACTGTGCTTGTTAATAATATTTGTCGGTAGTTGATGGTTGAGAGCCATTTGCCGGATTTATAGAATGGGATGACTAAAGCAAATGGGATGACTATAGCCAGTCTTGAGGAATGGAACCAGTGGAAAGTGATTGCGCAAATAATGCGGACATTACTCGAGAGAAATCCTGTGACTCATTCTTGAGTAGCTTGCTATTAAATTTATTGTGATCCGATGTAGATTAGGTTTTTAGTCTTTTTAGTAAGGGAAGATTGCCCGACTCATTAAGAACAATTTCAGACATGTCGGGTCGCGCGGGTAAGTGAGGGCATGTAGTGACGTCTTCGCAGGTAAACAATGAACAAGACGCGTCATGTAGTAACTGTGCACACTAAATCTTGGGAACTTTGTCATCACCAGAATTAGTTAAGATTATGTCAGGATGAGAACAGCGTTTTCATATTCGCCACAATCGCCAAGGGTTATTTGTCATAAATTATAGCTGTAAAAGTGCCGACATGCGGATTTTAGTAGCGACTGGTATTCTTTGTCACATATGTTATATCTTTGCCACATCTCGGAATTTTTTTTAATTCGCCGTTCTATAAAGGCTTTTCTTTTTTATTATTATTGAGGCACTGCAGGCGCTTATTGAACCAAAAAGTAGTATTGTTGCATATATCTAATGCTAAGAATAGGGACAAAGATATTGATAAGATTTGCAACGTTGCCTCTAAACATAACCCAGTTCTTTTCAATAGCTCGATGGGAATATGTATCCATGAGTGTGTCTGCAAAGGTGACGAATTCAAAATTAATCCGAATGAAGTTGCTCCTGTTGTAAAAACTAATGTGTTTAGTTGTGTTGTTTTTCTTTCGAAATGTAAAGTTAAGCAGACCTTCTATAACTGCGTGAACAGACAGCCCGTCAAGGTGAGTGATGTCGGAACAGATTAGAGGAGTGCCCCTCAGGATGAGATATGGAATATTGGCGATATGCATGATGAACAGGTTTAGAGAGTAACAAATAGAGATAACGTGAAATCTGGACAGGCGTGAAGGAAATTATGCACTTCAGCGTGAGCAGCTCTGGCAGAATCCGTTGTCCAATTATTAATGCGTGAATTAAAATCAGCGTATTACCCGCCGTGGTTGCTCAGTGGCTATGGTGTTGGGCTACTGAGCACGAGGTCGCGGGATCGAATCCCGGCCAGGGCGGCCGCATTTCGATGGGGGCGAAATGCGAAAACACCCGTGTACTTAGATTTAGGTGCACGTTAAAAAACCCCAGGTAGTCCAAATATCCGGAGTCCCCCACTACGGCGTGCCTCATAATCAGATCGTGGTTTTGGCACGTAAAACCCCATAATTTAAAATCAGCGTAAATGATAAGAGTCCCACCTATGATAACATTTCTGCGTGATCATTAATGAAATGAAAATGTGCTCTAGGAATGAATAATGGCAGTTAGAATCGCAGGAAAGTCTTTTTTTTTTTTAACTATGAGCATGCCCCCTCCTCTGCAGTTGTGTCGATCACAATGAAAAGTGTTATATGCAGATATGGAAAGAAACATTTTTTTTTGTTGAAGATGGTAGCATTTAGCCACACCTTGGTTAGTGCAACAAGCAATGCCGAGTATGAATCACTGAGAGGTGAAAGTGACGCGTTTCTTGACACGTTTCTTGACACTTTTCTTGACTTGACGTCTTATTACAATTTACCCTATCTAGAATTTAAACTTCCCTCGAAATACAAAAATTACATTTTCTTGTCATTCATGATCTCGTTAGCATAAATAAAAAACAGTTACTTTATCATCCAACCAGACACCTATTTGAGGCACAGCACAGTATGTACATTGCCCCTTCCTCTGTCTTTATTGATTGTTTTAAATATTGTTTTTTCCCTAGGGCAATCAATGAATGGAACGGGCTACCAGACACTATAGTGAAACTATTATTTCAGTAAATGTCAGTAAATTTCAGTAAAAGGTTAATTCTACATATTTTACATAATTTTTCCACTGTGACCTTAATTTGTTCATGAGTATACCTCTATAGTGCGTTTTCCAGAAAGTGTTCGTCCGTTAGTATATTTGCTCAACTATGAAGACAGTAATAGAAGTGTCCGATCCATACTGCAGGTTACTTTTGCTAAGTAACATGGTGTTCCACTACCTGCCAAGGAACGTAACACTTTGTATGTTCTTTCTCTATTTTCGCCTCCTGTAATGACCCATTGTAGGTTGACATTAATGATAAATAAAACAAATAAATCACACTGCGAATGTTCGTGTATGAAAATGACAGGTGTGTAGAAGTGTTATGGGTGTGTGGTTGCGAAAGCTGTGTAGTTTTCGCACTTGCAGACAACGGAGGTTTGGCTTGTCATTCCGAAACATGCTGCGACACATGTAGTGCACAGTGTGCTTCCGTGTCTCAAAGATATGTGTCGCAGTTGACCATGAGCTTGTTAAACACTAAGCGAATTAAGTGTGAGCTGTCTCATACTAAATACAAGCTTAAAAACAATAAGAAAAGAAATATTTGATTTGCTATTATGAAGTGATTGAGTCGTGCAAAAATTACATATCAATTATTTTTAGATATTGTACTGCATTTTTACATGATTATCAGTCAACATATCTATGGGCTTAATCCACCTCGACTTATTGGGAGCCTCAAGCTAGTTAAGAAGAAGAAGAAAAAGAAAACGTAATTCTCGTGAAATTATACAGGTGGACCGCGTTTCACACCCTTTAATTTGTAGCGTGCTTAAGTAAACAATAGATGCACATGTGAATGCGATATGTGCATACATTAAAAAAAACTTTCATCAGTCATATGATGTATCAGCGCCAATGAATCATTATAGATGGTATGAAATACACTGGCAGGGCTGTTAATGGTTTGTGAATACTTTTCTACAATTGCTATATATACGTCATATCGCCGACGACGGCGGCCAGGCCGGCATGAATGAGCACAGGCGATGATCGAGCTTTCTTGCCTTTTCACGCGCTGATGACCACGTCTTATTACAATATGGCCGTTTCTTGCGGTTTGCTAATCCGGCTTGGGCAAAGCTCCCTCCGTTGTTTGCCGCCACACGTTCGCCGTACGCGATGCCGGCCGCGCAATAATATATCGACTCTCGGATAGTGTGCTCGCTGCGTGAGTGAGTCTGATTCTTATGACGCGGCGTTTGATATACGACGTGCGATTAGACCAAGGATTCTTCGATTAACCGCATATAGTAAGTAGTGGGCTGCAATGCGTCTAGATAGCTGCCTAATTGTAGGTGGTGGATATTTTAAATTGGTCGTCCAAACCTACATATTTGAATTTCGCTTGCGTTTCGCCTCGAGCAATAGCGATGTTGTATTGTTCGCTCGAGCGACAAATTTTCAACGACTCGCCGACTTCCCGGCTATCGTAAATGAATGTTAGACAGTCCTTGGATCGAGTTCGGCAAATGCGACCGCCAACGTTTTCTGTTTGGTCAGCGCTTATTGTAAGAAGCATGTTTTGTCAAGAAATCGTTACCGTTGGATCGCTTCGTTATATCGCAGCTCTATTGCTTTTCGCCTTTTTTCTTTCTTTCTTTTTTGTTGTATTACACAGTAGGTGCGATTGCGATCACTTTATTCCGACACCTATACTTAAAGGAAATACATAATTTTTTTCCGCGACGTCGGCGGCGATAGAGCAGGGAGGCAGGCCAGAGGTGCCGTACAGTACACGTCCTCGCTGGAACCTTTTTGTAGCCGTGCTGCGCGTACGCTATCACTGACCGATATGTCGTTTATGGACGGTAGATAATACGAAAAAAATGAAATTTGATCTCGAGAAAGGAACGCTTGCGACATACGGACCCTGTAACATACGGACCCTGTTCATGTTTCTCGAATCGCACCGTATGTATATATGTCTCTGCCGAATCGGCACTCTAAAAATCTCGCGTAGCACCCACATGTGATGCTTGCGAGGCGACATGCAGCTGAAATGCTGTTTACTCTTTTCTCGAATGGAACTCTTAATAAACTTCATATTAGCGTGTACACAAACGATGAGCGCGTTATGTACAGTACTGTATATATAACATTAAATGTAATTATATTGTGCACATATTGGTATTCACATTTTGCAAATTTAATGCTGGGATATGTGGGCTGCATGAACCTTTAGCGTGTAGTATAATATTGCAGTGTAGGATTGAGGTATTCAGGACACAACCAAATTTCTTGTCAAATGACCAACTTAGTAAAATCTGCTTTTCAAATGAGCAAACATACCCCACAGGAATGCCACCTACAGCTTCTACAACCGAGCTACCACATTGTAGAGTCACATACAGCTAGGGTTATATGCGAGCCAATTTTTAGAACATGGCTTAATTAGCAAAGCATAAGCTTGAATACAACCACTGTGATTCGAGGTGCAGCCTTAATTAACCAGCTGTGCACTATAGCTGTCACTGCACATTGCATATAATCTGTTTTGTAGGGGAACAAGATTATGAGATATCGTAGAAGTGTTGGATGAAGTGTTGAGCACAAGTGTGTCTGAAAATCACTACCATGTTGCATGCATGTGTCTGAAAGCCTTTGTTTTCAAGAGTGCACCTAAGAAGGAAAGCGTTTGTGTTTTGATTGAGTGATGCACTTCAATGGCCACGAGAAGAAACATGCAAATTATATGATTTTTAATAAGATAGCTGCATCGGTCCAGCAGGACATATCTTTCATACCATGATTAAGAGCACGCAGATGACACGTGACAAAATAAAAAAATTAATCATTTATTCTAATTGTTGAGCCAGCTTGAATACCATGAGGGGCCAATGTGCCTTGGCTTTGGTATGAGAGGAACAGTTTTCACAATATCAAAAGATGTGCATAAGGGACAGGAGTTCGCTCTACCTGAAGTCCGTTGATGTCTCCACTATAAACGAGAGTAGCAATGCTCATGTCATGCCCTGCTGCTCATTTTCAGAGAGAGAGGTAAATGAAACATATAGATCAGAACATTGAAACGAGTATGAATCCTGTTCTTTTGTAAGATCATGCCACCCTTACCATTAATTAAACGCTGCATTAGTTGTCTCTAATTTATTTGCTCTGTACTGAAGAAGAACGAGCAGTATGCACTGCTTCGAGAAAGACGACCACGCGGTGGTCGAGCCGTGTTCCTGTGTTGCCTGACCTGTGTAACCTCTCGCTGCAGAGCTCTACGCTCTAATCAATCAAACTAGAGTGCCTCTCTACATTTGCTGGACGTGCTGGGCCCATTACCGACCTGGAACTCCGCACTCCCGTTTCTCCCATGCCTGAGGACGCCAAGCAGCCCGATCGTCTCCAGGCATCGCCTGTTGTCTGCTCCGGTGCTCTACGACAACGCGATCCTCCTGTCTTCAGCGGCACCGACGATCATGACGTCGAGGATTGGCTCTCCTCATACACCCGAGTGAGTGCGCATAAGAAATGGGATGACAAAGATAAACTGACTAACGTCATCTTCTATCTTTCTGGAGTCGCTCATCTCTGGTTCCGGAATCATGAATCCGACCTTACCACCTGGACTGCTTTTACTAATTGTTTCAAAGAAGTCTTTGGTCGCCCTGCTGTGCGAAAACTTCGTGCGGAACAACGCTTGCGCGGTCGCGCTCCCCAAAAGGGTGAAAACTTCACCAGTTATATTGAGGATGTCGTTGACCTTTGTCGGCGCATTAACCCCACTATGCCAGAAAGTGGAAAGATAAAGTCATGAAAGGCATCGAAGATGATGCCTTCCAGATGCTCTTGGCGAAAAATCCTCGAACGGTTGACGAGGTGATCACCCTGTGCCAGAGCTACGACGAGATCCGCAAACAACGCCTCACTACGCGCCGAGCTGCCGCGCCAGACGACACGATTTCGGCCCTAACCGACAGTTTCGATGCTGCTCCCGCCCACTCCTCGTTCCTCGACCAAGTCAAACAATTCGTTCGAGAGGAAGTCGCGCGTCAACTGTCCCTTTTGCCTGCTACCCGGTTGTCTGAGTCCTCCTTGTCTCCGGAACTACGTCGGGTCATACACGAACAAGTGAGCGACGCACTACCTCTCGCTCATCAGCCACCTCCAGCGCCGGTTCCGCTCACGTACGCTGCCGTCGTCGCCAGTCCAAGACCTCCGCCTGCAGTTTCTCACTACACGCCCACAAGCGGCTTCTACGCCTCGCCTTCTGCGGCTGCAAACTACGTGCCCAGAAGCGACTTCTGCCCGCCTCCGCAGCCCCTCCGCCCGGCTCACCATTGTGCACCCCAGCCTGGGCCCCCTGTTCACAATCCGTGGCGTACCCAGGACAATCGGCCGATCTGCTACGCGTGTGGCTTTGCTGGCCACGTGGCACGATTTTGCCGCCGGCAGGGTTGGCACCCTCCCGATACTGCGAGACCACAAGGGAATGCACCTGACTCCCAGTCCCGCTACGTCCCACTTGTTCCGCACTTCGCTTCCTCGTCTCCTGCTCCTCGAAGTTTCACCACTCGTCAGTCTCCATCTCCCCGTCGACGTTCCCTGTCCCCCCTTGTCCGCCCCCCCCCCCCCCCCGTTGTGGAGGAAAACTAAAAGGTACAGTTCCGGAGGCAAGAACTGCGATCCCCTCGAACTGCTCAAGCCCTCGTTTATTCCCTGCAAGCGTCATTGAAGTTTATGCGGAATGTATCACCGTTCACGCGCTTGTCGACACCGGTGCCGCGGTGTCAGTGATTGCCGCCCAGCTTCGCCGTACGCTCCGAAAGGTCGCGACGCCGTTTTCCTCTATTTCGCTACCTACAGCCAGCGCTGAGCCAATTGAGCCTGTAGGAACTTGCAGCGTCCGTGTCGCCATACAAGACAGTTTATATCACATTGAGTTTGTTGTTCTTCCCCGCTGCTCTCATGCCATCATTCTAGGATGGGACTTCCTCTCTTCTCATCGCTAAGTTATTGATTGTGCCCGTGCCGAACTTGCGCGGACTCCATTTTGCGGAATTCTTTCTGAAGATTTGCCTCTTTCTTCTGCTAGAGTGTTCGTCGCCGCCGACACCGATATCCCTGCTTTCTCCGCCGCCCTTGTGCCCGTTTCCTGTGCTGCTTTCTACGATTCCACAGTTCCCTTCATGCCGTCGAAACTTGCTGCACGCCGTCATCCCTTCTTGCTTCCCTTCGCCATCCTTCCCATTCGCCAGAACTCCAGCGCACTTTACGTTTCGAATCCGTTTTCGTGTCCATCAAGCTTACACCATGGCGAGTGCCTCGGGTCTGCTGACGAATTTGAGACGAACTTTCTCTACGATGTGCCTAATGACTCGACTCCTCTTCAGGTTGACACCATGGCTCTTCCTGTCTCGGAGCAGCATCTCGGAGAACAACATCGGAGCAGCATTTCGCTCACCGGATACAATCCCCTTCAAGCCGAGGAAGCGGCCATAGCCCTCGCGCTCTCCTAAACACAGGTTGAAGTCATAGTTACCGACTCTCAACAGGCGTGCCGCAACTTCGCTAGCGGCAGAATTCATGCCACTACGCTCCAGATAATAAATCAAAAGCCGCCAACCAGATCAGTCATAATCATCTGGGCGCCAGCTCATCACGGCGTTCCTGGCAACGAGGTCGCCAACCATGTGGCTCGAGATTTGACCCACCGAGCCGACGCCGAGGAATCTGAACCCGAGCGCATGCACCCTCTAGTCTCATACCAAGACATCACACAACACTACAAGCTAACCCGCAGAACATATGCACCACCACACAAGTCACTACCTAGAGAGCAGGAGCGATTCCTCCGAGCTCTACAGGTTAACACATTCCCCCACCCAACCAGAAACCACCTCATAGCCCCTACACAATTCTCTCCGCAATGCCGCTTCTGCGCAGACCCCGGGTCCCTCAGGCACATAGTAGGGGGCTGCAGAGAGGCACCACTCAATCCTCCGAACCCTTACCGCACCAAGGAGCTTTGGGAGAGAGCCTTGGCCAGCTCCGACCTCGAAGATCAGCAACGGCTCATTGTGGGGGCCCAGGACACGGCCCGAGCTCAAGGCATTCTGGAATGAGGACGCCTCTCTGAAGCTGCATTTACACATTAAAGATGTTTATTCTCTCTCTTTTCCTGTCTCTGCGTCTGAGCCAGCATTTGACAGAACGTTTGCTCGGTGTATTGATCCGAACCTCACTCCGAGTCAGCGCGCGCGGATCGTCGACCTCCTTACCCGATTTCGCACTTCTTTTGACCTCCAACAACAATGTTTAGGGCGTACAGCTACAGTCGCTCATCCCATCGACACCGGTAGCCATGTCCCACTACGGCAGCGTCCATACCGTGTGTCCGCGACGGAGTGCCGTGTCATCGACGAGCACGTAGGTGACATGCTTCAACGCGGCGTGATACAGACTTCCCACAGTCCTTGGGCCTCTCCAGTAGTGCTGGTGAAAAAGAAAGATGGGACAATTCGTTTTTGTGTGGACTATCGACGCCTGAACAAGATAACCCGGAAAGATCTCTATCCTCTCCCCCGTATCGACGACGCACTAGACTGCCTCCAAGGCGCTGAATTCTTTTCGTCCTTAGACTTACGATCTGGTTACTCGCAAGTCCCGGTGGCTGAGTCAGATCGCCCGAAAACGGCATTCGTAACGCCTGACGGTTTATATGAATTTACCGTGATGCCCTTTGGCCTGTGCAATGCGCCTGCCACATTTGAAAGAATGATGGATAACATCCTCCGCGGCCTCAAATGGCAGACATGCCTTTGTTCTCTCGATGACATTGTCATCTTTTCCCCGGATTTTCTTTGCACCTGCTCCGACTCGAACGCGTCCTCACTTGCCTCGCCGATGCTGGACTCCAGCTCAACATCAAGAAGTGTCGATTCGCCGCCCGACAGCTAGTCATCCTTGGCCACGTTGTTTCGAAAGATGGTGTGCTTCCAGATCCTACCAAACTCCAAGCAGTCGCCGAATTCGCACGACCAAAGACCACCAAAGAACTCCGCAGCTTCATCGGATTGTGCTCATACTTTCGCCGTTTCATCCGCAACTTCGCCACCGTAATAGCGCCTTCGACGCAGCTTCCCGCGGGTCCGCAAAGTTACGACCAGGCCTCTCGGCCTGGTCGCAACTTTTCGATGCCGTATTCACGACGCTGCGTCGTCTTCTAACATCACCCCCGATTCTCCGTCATTTCGACTCCAGCGTACCGACAAAAATTCACACGGATGCTAGAGGTGTCGGCATTATCGATGTTCTTGCGCAACGAAAGACTGACTTCGATGAATACGTGATTGCCTACGCCAGCCGCGCACTCACGAAAGCGGAAGCCAACTATTCCGCTACAGAAAAAGAATGCTTGGCTATCATTTGGGTCATAACTAAATTCCGCCCTTACCTCAACGGCCGCCCATTCGACGTAATAACTGACCATCATGCCCTCCGCTGGCTGTCGTCCTTAAAAGACTCTTCAGGTCGCCTCGCTCGATGGGCGCTCCGCCTCCAAGAGTACGACATTCAAGTGCTGTACCGCTCTGGCCGTAAGCATTCAGACGCGGATGCCCTGTCCCGCTCCCCTGTGTCAGGCCAGCCCAATTATTCGAAGGTACCAATATGCGAGTCCTCCCTCACCGCCACCGACATGCTTTCGGAGCAGCAGAAGGATCGATTGATTGTCTCTATGCTGGCTTTTCTGTCCAACCCATCAGCGCCTTCTTCTGACCGTGCACTGCGTCACCAAGCACACCACTTCGCTGTTCGTGACGGACTCCTATACCGCCGTAACTACCTCTCGGATGGCCGCAAATGGTTACTCGTGGTCCCACGGTATCTACGTTCGGACATATGTGCAGCGTTTCACGATGACCCGCAATGCGCGCATGCAGGAGCACTAAAAACGTACGCGCGCCTGCGACTCCGTTATTACTGGAGCGGAATGTACCGATTCGTCCGCCGATATGTTCGCTCTTGCCTTGCTTGCCAACACTGCAAGAATACCCCTTGTTCCTCAGCTGCGCCATTGCAACCTTTGCCTGGCCCAGGATGCGCCTTTGACCGTGTCGGAGTTGATCTTTATGGGCCCCTGCCGAGTACTTCAGAGGCAACCGCGGGGTGAATGTGGCGATAGACCATCTAACGCGTTACGCGGAAGCTTCGCCTCTTCCCAGCGCATCAACGCGTGATGTTGCATGGTTCCTTCTGCGTAACATCATACTTCGCCATGGAGCCCCCAGAGAATTGCTCAGTGACAGAGGCTGTGTGTTTCTCCCCTGACTCACTAGTCTGGCTTTGGGTTCCCGGCACCAGCCCTGGACTGTCACCGAAACTCGTTTCCAAGTACCAGGGTCCCTACCATGTGGTCAGTCAAACGTTTCCTGTGAACTACTTGATAGAACCCCTTGAGCCACCTTCGGATAAGCGCCGCCAAGGGCGCGAAATTGTGCACGTTAAGCGGCTAAAGCCTTACTTCGACCCCCCTGTGCTATCCTGCCCGTAGGTCGCCGGAACGGCTCCTTTTCTCCGGGGAGATAATTGACACAACCGAAGAAGAACGAGCAGTATGCACTGCTTCGAGAAAGACGACGACGACGAGTTGGTCGAGCCGTGTTCCTGTGTTGCCTGAGCTGTGTAACCTCTCGCTGCAGTGCTCTACGCTAAACTAGAGTGCCTCTCTACAGCTCATTTTAATAATGGTTCTATTCATTGTCTTAACTGAAACAGCATGAGACGACATAATAATTATTGCACAAAAGTCTGAAAGCAAGTTAGTTAGGCAACATACCTTTACATATACGGGCTGAGTGAGAGGCATACAAACACACCAAGCGCTGCTTTACAACTAAGATTATTCAATCCATTGAGCAACCCAATTTTAAACGTTTGTAGGTGACTGTTGCATATACAGTCATTGCACATGCATTTGCCCAAATGCAGTGCTTGTTCTATATTTCTTTCTCTTTTACGGGTAGTCATGTTGGGTTATACAGGATATTACAAGTCATTGGAGGTGATATTCATGAAAACAATATGGTCTTGAAAAATTTTGACAGGTCATCAAAATAACAGCAACAAAGAAAAAGAAAAGGAATTATAGTTTATTTGTTTGAAGAAAAAAACGCTAATAAACTGGTAGCCTAGCATGGAGGTAATACTACCGGTGGGGTAGTATTACGTCCATGCTAGACTCCATGCTAGGCTAGGTGGGGAGGCCTGAATGGTCGGCTGAACAAAGAATGCCACTGGCCAGGCATTTTGGAGGCCATGACACGACACTACTACTTTTTCAGAGCCGTACTGATGGTGACATGGTTGTTGATACACTGTTAACGTGACAAAACCACGTCTTTGAGAAATTCCATGATTAAGTCACCTATGACAAGTCCCTTGAAAGTTGAGCTCCAAGACTGGTATGCTGTGTATATCACCGACAGTAAGCAGTAGACTTACAATACCGGAGTTACTTAATCAAGTCACCGGGCAATCAACCATTGCAATCACCTTTGATAAATTATCAATGGAGTTACAGAGCTCTTCTGAATCACCTTTCTAACAGTGAGGTAACACTGTACAATATTTTGCGACAATACATTTATGTTTCCCTGAAATGTCCTTGGTTTCAAAATATCTAGCTCCGTAACCATGTGCACCTTTAGAAGCATGTCTTATAGAGATACATTGTCATAGAAGACGGCAGCGAGTCGAGACGCGCTCGCTTCGGTTCCCGCATTTTCCAACTTTTCTAGTATTTATTAGTAGTAAGCCGAAGAGTTTTCTCAGTTTGTGAGACTGTCCGGCACCCCAGCGGGCCGAGCCATACTTAACATGTTGGGATGTAACCCCACGGTCGTCGGTCCCGACGCTGTGAAGCTGCCCAACGACATAAGATCCAAGATTTCCATACACCCCATGCCATGCAATATGCATCCGACCTACAACTAAGGATGAAGACGAGCCAGGGGTAAAGCTCTGCTCGCCAGTGCCCGCTTGGACAAGGATCGAACATGCTTCGTAGATGCTGCTTCGTACGCTCAAGAAGAAGCCTTCTCCTCAGTGATCATGAACTGTGATTCGAAAATCATCAGCTGCACTGCCATCCGCACTTCTAGTTCCAGCATTGCAGAACAGGTTGCCATTGCTCTTGAATTGACGGACGGTGTATATGACACGATTTATTCAGATTCCAAGACCGCTATGAGGGCCTTTAAGATGGGAATGGTGGCTCCCCAGGCCCTACGTGTCATCCAAAACGCTGAAGACCTGAAACATTACTCATTAGCCTGGTTCCCTGCGCACCTTGGAAACATTGAGGGTGCCTCGTTCAACCCCAAAGAGGAGGCACATTCGGCTGCACGAGGTTTGACTGACCGTGCGCCGGGTAATAGACAGCTTTAGTTTAGCGTTTTTACGCTCCGCTTAGCTGCTGAGCGGAGCGGAAGCACGAGTGCGCATGCGCTCTCCGCTTAGCCGCAAGCGGGCTAGCGGAGCGAGAATCAGGGTCCGCTTACAAGCTGCCTAAGTGGAGCGGGGAGCGTTGCTGCCGTCTTTCGCTAGCGAGGGTGGGCGATGCACGCGCCCTCTCTCGCGCATGCATCGAAGCAGCTTGCATCGAGGCACCAGTCGTGCGAGCGCGAATAACTTGTGTAATACACCTCCAACTTCTTCTTTAAGGAAATAAAGTGAACCGCACAGCTAACAAAAACGTCATCTGTGCATTGGCGTCACAAAGGATTGGATTGGATTCAAAATGCAACCTCGCTGGCTATCACGTGGCGTTCACCAAGTCGAAGTTTCATTTTCCACTCGATAAAATGGACCGGTAACACATTACAAGCACCCGTCTAGATACTTCATGAACAAATAAGTTATATATATTCGTTGTACTTTGTAAAAGTGACAAAACAGTTGTTTTATTTTGTTTCACTACGCTGAATTTGGCCAGAGGGCGCTGCAACTACGAAAGGTCCGCTCCGCTACGCTACACGCATAACTAAAACGTGATAATCGCCCGCCGCTCCGCTGTGGCTTAGCGGGGCAACTTTGAGCGGAGCGGACCGTAAAGACGCTCAACTAAAACACTCTAATGCGTCCTCTCCTGGGCGACCCGAGCCTCTCTGCTCATACAACGAGATCTGCAAACACAATTACCTATCAAGAAGACTCCGGCCTCCGCCGAACTCCTCGCTGTGCAGGGCCCAGGCAGTCACTCTCGGACTTCTACCAACCAGCACTTAACCGAGCCCTGTGGCACTGCACACAATGTATCCCGAACGGTTCCCAAGCGCGGTTAGCCCCCTGTGTGGTGGTTATGCGGACTTCGAGTATGTCCTGTGGGGCTGCGCCTCTGCCGGTCTCCCTTTCACCCAAGAGGAAATGATGACGCGTGTAGTGCCTCAGCATGCGGCGCCCGTCAAGGAAGAAGTTGGCATTCGACCGCGCGGCAGGTGCAGAGCGAGAATAAAAAGTCAGTTCGAAAACTCAACGCCATCAGGGCTGGATCTTGCTCGTGTTAGCTCCGACAGTTAATGGTGACCCGATAAAGAACACGCAACCCCAACCATCCCGCATGGATCCCGCCGGCTCTTCCACCCAGTCTACCGGTCCTGACGCCCAAGAAGACGCCAGACCTAGTAGTGCTGCGGCGGCTGCGATCCAACACGTCAACCTGTGACCATTTTGGCCAAACAAGCCCTGCACATGGTTAGTGCAGGTCGAGGCGCACTTCCGTCTACGGCAAATCACCAGCCAACAGACCAGGTACTGGCATCTGGTGTCCTCTTTACCTCCGGACGTAGCCGAAGACTTCGCAGATATTTTAGCTTCGCCGCACCCGAGTCATCCCTACGACACGTTGAAGGAAGCTATCATTTCCCGCAAGTCCGAGTCTGAACACAGCAGACTCCAACAGCTCATCACGGCCACAGAGCTCGGTGACCGTCGCCCATCCCAGCTCCTGCGACGCATGCGCCAGATCATTGGCTGGACATCCGCCCCTTAAGAGGAGAAGCTTTTGCAAAAGTTGTTCCTCCAGCGCTTAACGCAGAGCATGGTCCCGGTCCTCGTCGCTGCAGGAGATGTCCCAGTAGACACGCTCGCTGAAATGGCTGATCGAGTAGCAGACTACTCGTGGGCACATAGCCTCAACGCCGTGACCACGTCGCCACCGGCCACCGCTGCAGACCCCGCGCTCGCGAGCATCGACAACCGTTTGGACGCCCTTGTCAGACGTCTCGATAACTTCGTACTTGCGCATCGCCGATCGGCATCCAGGTTCCAGTTCCACAGTCGCTCCTCGACGTCTCCACGCTCTCCGGGACTTCAGACAACCGACGCGCCACGGGACGGCTCGTCCTCGACCATGTGCTGGTACCACCGCCGATTTGGGGCCTCTGCTCGCAAGTGCACTCGCCCGTGCTCCTGCTCGGGAAATGCGACGAGCGGCCACTGACGGCGGCAAGTCGTACTGGTCGAAAGTCATGCCGCCTTTTCTATGTTTCCGGTACGATGACTGGTGCTTGCTTCCTCGTCGACACCGGAGCCCAGGTTAGCGTCATACCGGCCTCCTGTGCAGATCGCTGTCGCAACGAACAGACCTGCCCACTCCAAGTGATCAACATCTCCGCCATTCCCACATACGGCCAACGCTCTCTTACACTTGACCTTGGACTACGCCATACGTTACGCTGGCTTTTCATCCTCGCTGACGTCTCGCAAGCTGTTCTTGGAGCTGACTTCCTCAGTTTTTTCAACCTTGCTGTGGACATGCATGCCCATCGCCTCATCGATCTCAGCACGCGCCTATCCATCAATGGTATACTCTGCACTTCCTCGTCAATGAGCCATCGAGCTCTCACACCCGCTTCGCCGTATGCAAAAATACTCGCTGACTTCCCCAACATCACCAAGCCGCACACCAGAGAGTCACCGGTGAAGCATTCCGTGACTCACCACATTGTGACCACTGGACCTCCCGTTTTTACACGGCCTCGTCGACTATCTGGAGAACCCCTCACCATCGCCCACCGTGAGTTTGAGCACATGCTTGAACTTGGCATTGTGCGGCCTTCCTCCTGCAACTGGGCATCGCCACTCCACATGGTGCCGAAGAAAGATCCTGGCGACTGGAGACCATGTGGGGATTACCGCCCTCTCAATGCCCACACCTTACCAGACCGCTACCCACTTCCTCACATACAGGATTTCACATGAAATTTGGCTGGGTGCACGATCTTCTCTAAGATTGACTTAGTGAAGGCTTACCATCAGATTCCTGTAGAACCCGCTGACATTCCAAAGACGGCCATCACCACCCCATTTGGTCTGTTCGAATATGTAAGGATGCCTTTCGGACTGCCCAACGCAGCACAGACTTTTCAGCGCACTATCAACGAGGTCACGCGAGGTCTCAATTTCGTATTTGACTACCTTGATGACCTCCTGGTCGCAAGCTCATCGGGCCCTGAGCATGAAGACCACCTGCACACCATGTTTCATCGTCTGGATG
Organism: Dermacentor silvarum; assembly: GCF_013339745.2. NCBI lineage: Eukaryota > Metazoa > Arthropoda > Arachnida > Ixodida > Ixodidae > Dermacentor > Dermacentor silvarum. The sequence continues at coordinate 81,972,132 of NC_051156.1, read as the reverse complement.
ATTACGGCTTGGTCATTAATCCCAATAAGTGCGTCTTTGGCGTCGCTACAATCGAGTTCTTAGGCCACCTTGTCACTCCACAGGGTATCCAAACGCTCGCCAGCAAAGTGAAGGCTATCCTAGACTTTCCACCCGCGACATCAATGAAACGACTTCGAGAATTCCTGGGCCTACTAAACTTCCATCGCCGCTTTCTTCCTGAGTGTGCCACTTTCCTAAAGCCCTTGACCGACCTATTAGCCATAAAAAAGACCCGGCTGCGCCACTGGAATGGACCGACGATGCCGCATCTGCCTTCGCCATTGGCAAAAAGGCTCTGGCAGACGCCACCATGCTCATACATCCCTTCCTGATGCCCCAATTCGTCTCATCACCGATGCATGGAGTGTGGCAGTTGGCGCTGTTCTCGAGCAGCATGCATCAGGTTGGCAGCCCCTTGGTTTTTTCTCGTAAAAACTCAAACCACCGGAAGAAAAATGCAGTACTCCTTGCGGTGTACTTCGCCATCAAACATTTCCGCCATTTACTGGAGGGCCGGGACTTTTACGTTGTTACAGACCACAAGCCCCTGACGTTTGCCTTCCATCGCAATCACGGCAATTACACTGCAAGGGAGATTCGTCAACTATGCTTTATCTCCGAGTTCACCGTGGATCTCAGACACGTCCACGGGCCGGAAAATGCCGCTGCTGATGCACTCTCACGCATCGATACCTTGTCGACCCAGTCACCACTAGACATGGAAGAGCTAGCAGCTGCCAAGAGGAACGATCCTGAGCTGCATAGTCTTCGCTCTTCATCCACGTCTCTATCTTTCACGGAGTGCCTGCTTCCATTTTCTACCTCATTAATAACGTGCGAAACGTCTACTGGTGTTCCTCAGCCCTTCGTCCCCACAGCTTTTCGTCGTGTAATTTTTGATCAGTTGCACAACATGAGCCATCCGGGTATTCGTGCGACCCAGAATCTAGTCACATCTCGTTTCTTTTGGCCAAGCATCAATGCTGACGTCCGACGCTGGGCGCGAACCTGCCTTCAGTGCCAGCGTGTTAAAATTCACCGTCACACGGTCACTGCACCATCCCCCTTTCGGCCTCCCGAACTGGGCATCTGAGCAGCATTGAAGACGGATCTCGGCTGCTGATCAGCCGAACTAGTCTATGACGTGTCCCTGCGTCTTCCAGGGGAATTCTTTGAGCCGTCGTCGCCCCCTTCCACTCATGATGCCTCCACGTACATTCGAGAGCTGCGCACCACGTTTCACGTCCTTGCTCCTGTAATTCCTGCCGACCGACACCCCCAGTCTGTCTTCGTCAGCCAGGATCTGCATGACTGCAGTCACGTCTTCGTTCGGCGTGACCAAATACGGCCACCACTCACACCGGCCTATGATGGCCCATTTCGCGTACTCCATCGTACACCTAAGACGTTCACGCTGGACATCAACGGCCGTGAAGACGTCGTGGCGGCCGATCGACTAAAACCTGCATACATTGCCGCTCTCGTGTCCGCGGAGCTTCCATCTCCAGACTGGGTGCCCACATCTAAGCACGTTCACTGGGAGACTCCAATGGCGCGGGCTCTACGGGGGGGGGGGGGGGGGGGGGAGCCCTGTAGCGCCTCAGCATGCGGCGCTCGTCAAGGAATAAGAAGTTGGCATTCGACAGCGCGGCAGGTGCAGAGCGAGAATAAAAAAAATCAGTTTGAAAACTCAACGCTGTCAGGGCTGCATTGCTCGTGTTAGCTCCGACACGCTTATTAAGGCCCAGGATCAGACCTCTGAAATCCTGGCAGTCCAGAGGGCTCGCGAGAGGGCCGTCAGGTTTGACCTGATGGTCCCCGAGTGGGCCTAGCCAGGTGACGTCGAGATTACTCGCGTCTATTGTGGACCGAATAAAGTTCACTCACTCACTCTCCACCATGAATGATAAAAATTCTCAAAAGGCAAAATGCTACTCACTGAAAGATGTTTCATTTGGAAGAACATTTGCTTTCTTTACACACAATGCTTTATTGAATGTCACGTTCAGAGGAAGTGAATAGCACAATTATGGGTATAATTTCTAGTTCGTAATGATGCTTTGCACAGACTTGCTGTGAAACAGTATAACATGTAACTACACTGGCTCACTACAACTGCAGACGACTGCTCTCTTCGTTCAAGCAGCAATGACATTTCTTTACATTCATAGTGAGTCAAAATGCATGTGCTCACATTGTTAAAATTACGTATTTCCTGATGGTAAATTGCAGTTATGGATACTGTACCCCTGACAATGCTGGCAAAACTGATGCAGCTAGGGCTGCCAAATTTGAGTGTAAAAGCATGTGTGTCTCGCCAGAGTAAATTTTTTGGGGTAGGAAGATAGTAAGGGAGTGTGGCACAAGAGGTATTGGCGGATACAAGTTCTTCATGTTATTGTGTGCTTCTTTATCTGACATGGCATTGGCAGGGCCAGAGCGGTGTCTTTGCTTCCAGTGTAGGAAAACATTACAAAGTGAGTTATTTTGAAGGTTGTTTATCTTCTGAGAAAGTAATGTGGCTTTATTGACTTGCTTCAGCTGTTTAGTGGAAATGGTGTATCTGTATGTGGGCGATGTTTGATACAAATGAGGCTGCCTCATTGGCGTCATGTATGGCTGTACCATGTACCAGCCTTATTGAGCACACGCTTGTCATGTATGATATGGAGCTCAAGTAGAGTTGCAGACATCCATCGCATATTCCTTATTTTCATAAAGAGCGAAATGCATAAGGCTGACCAATACCATGCTTCCGTTTCCTGCAATAGAAGTGTCTGTACAAAGACATTGTCCAGAGGAACATCTGTGTACAGCAGTAACATGGCCTTTGGTCTCTTCTTGTAGCCAAGCAATTCGATATCTGTCATGCAAGTGCATTTGCAGGGGTAGTTAATCTACTTGAGGCACAGCAATAGTGATGTGTTGGGGAAATAGTCAAAGGATTCAGAAGTAACTGAAACATGTGGCCTCTTCAATTCACATGCTCGTTCACATTCAATTGCTGATGCTCCTATGGTGTTCAGCTGGGCATGTTCTTTAGTGAGCAGCTATTGTCCCTCATCACGTTCTAAATAATGATCTCAATCTGGTCCCACCGCATCAGTGACAGCCAGTAAAACTGAGCCTGTTAATAATGCATGGCTGAAGTACAGACCAAACAATGTTACCGGCTACCTCAGTACCTTGGTTGGTTGGTAAAAACATTTATTAAGTGTGCTGCAGGTTGATGACCCGGCCTCAGGTCCCCCACGTCGGGACGTCCAGGCCTTACCTAGTCGCTGCTTCGCGGGCCGGCTGGACGGCCCAGATTTGGTCGGCGAGCTTGAATCTGTGCAGCTTGAATCTGTGCTACTTCGCCGAGAAAACATCGGGATTAATGCCTTTAGTCTTTGCCCCACATTCCCAGAGCATGTGCTTTAGTATAGCAGGTTCAATTCCGCAGACCTTGCAGGTGTTGTCGGGATAGATCTCAGGGTAGAATCTATGATATGCTAGTTTGTTTCTATAAGTGTCAGTCTGTAGCTGCCACCAGGTGCTAGCTTGGGCTCTGCATAACTTGTTGTTAGGCGGAGTGAAACTTCGTCATGCCAGATAGAAGGCCTCAGTTATTTCATTGTAGCTCGTTAGCGTGTCCTTGTCTTAGTCAACCGCGAGAGCTGTTCCGTAACGGTCAAATATGTCGCGTGCAGTAGAATTTGTTGTCTCGTTAAGGTTGGTAAGTTTAGGACATACTGCGCCCATGTGGGCGGGGAACCGGATCATGGTGATAGGGGTTTCACGAGCTTGAGTTCTGCTTTGGAGAGTCCGGAAAGCTTCCGGCGAAATTCTTCCCTTGGTGTAATTTCGGACGGCTGTGCGCGAGTTGTTCAGGATAACTTGGGTTTCTATGTCAGACATGGCAAGCGAAATAGCCACTTCCTCGGCTGTTTCGGGTTGTTTTGTGTTGATACTGGCTGTGTGTGTAGCTTTAAGGTCGGTGTTGGCTACTGTCGCTGCGAATCATCAACCATCCGGGTAGCCAGCTGCGTGTGTGAATCTTGCTTCTTTGTCGTTGCGATATTTCCGTAGCAGTGTTATGGCCGTGGCCTTTCTGCGTCCCTGGTTCTAAGACGGATGCATGTTTCTTGGTATCAGGGCTACTTGGATCTTGTCTCGTATCTTTCTTGGCATATCGACTTTGTCGCCGTGTGAACGGTGGTACGTGATGTTTAACGTTTGAAAAATGTGTCTTCCTGTGCTAGTGGCGGTGAGCCTTCCAAGGGGCAAGATCCTCTGTACTTCTGCCACCTCATTTAGGGTATTGTGTAACCCAAGCTGTAGTAGTTTCTCGGTGCTGGTGGATTCGGGCCATCCGTGTGCAATATTTTATAACCTATGGATGATTATATTGATCATATTCCTCTCACACCTGTACCAGTCGTGCATAGCTGCCATGTATGATGAAGGAGTGGATCAACCTGATGAGGCTGCCTTCCCTCATGCCCCTCCTCTTGTGAGTGACTCGTTGAAGGAGTCTGGCTACTTTTGTATACTTATGCATGTATTTTAACAGTCTGTCCGTTAACCCAATTTTTTTTTCGATAAGCATGCGATCACTCGAATATGGTCGACAATGGGGATAGTGCCTCCGTTATTCGTTCCGAGCTTGATTTCTTCATACTCCCTCTCTCTGGCGCAGCCCTTCGGTGGTCTCCCCTTGAGCGTGGGTCGATATACTAATGACTGATTTATTTGGTGAGCATCTGAGCCCGGTGTCAGTCAGATGTTCCACCACTGTGTTGATAGCTTCCTGCAGTGCTGTCTCGATCTGTCCGTCGTTGCCACAAACGGACCAGATCGCGATGTCGTTTGCATAGATTGATGAGTGATGCGTTCCACTTATAGTTTCTTAGCAAGACCAATCATGATTAATTGAAAAAGCGTGCTCATTAAATGCTTCTCCACATTTAGGAGCAATCCTTCATATCGGGTGGAGGGTTGACATTGGTATCTTCTTTGCCTAATCACTTTGATCCTCTTTCCAGCTGCTGAATATTGAAACAAAGGATCTGTAATTCTACCTCATGTAACAAGCGCCTGTGCAGTAGCCAGGAACGTTTTTGCTGGTGTGTGTGTGTGCACACGTGTGTGTTTGGACACAGAAATGTCGAGTTCGGGGGCCAGGGGTCTCGTTGCCGGTGTGCCCCCCCCCCCCCCCTGGCTACGCCACTGACATGCATGCTGCAAGGCAATGTTCGTATAGTCTGGTGCGTTTGGAAACGCCTCTCTCAAGTTATTCGCCTAGAATTCTTAGAAAGCTGTATTGTGCCTCCTTTTTTTGCTGCAAGGTGTGTATTGTACAGAATAAGTGGTGCACGAATGATGCATGGCACTACACCTATTGCTGCCTGCAAATGTGAACCACCATTCAGGCACACAGCAGTATTGGGCTGTAGCGCTAGTAAAACGGCACAATTGGCAAGGCTTTATGTGCATGCATTGGGGTTAAATGTCACTTTTGATTAAGATGCCTGCGACATATGAGTACGCTTTGTTTTGTGGCTATTATCTGCTTTCCGTGCATCCCCTGGATGGGCTGTATTATGTTTGCATCCCTTTTGACAATAAACATTTATTTGCTTCTGAGTACTTGTTCTTGCTGCGTTTCTTATCGCATTTTTTTCTTGGTGCTCAGCTCCCTGTCTTAACAATGCAGCCTCTGGCTGTTTAGGTTTTAGTAATGTAAACTTGTACGGTGTGAACATATATGAATACAAGCAGTATAAGCACTCAATACTAGAGCTTCTGAATGCTGCTGCTATGAAATTGATGGTCAATCTCAGAAAGGGTCAGCTGAAGGGTCCACAATGAATGAGTTAGTGAAGCTATAAAAGCTGCTTTCTGTGTAACTTTACAAAGACAAATACAGCAATATATGTGCCACGTTTTGCAAGAATTCACGTTTATCTGATACATACTTGTTTTCAGAAATTGTCCCAAGCATCGCAACCACACCGAATGTAGAAGCTTCAAAGCAATACAATGACAGTCACACCCCTCGACCACGTGGAAGAAAGAGAGAGACAGAAGAAAGGGAAAGGCAGGGAGGTTAACCAGATGGGAAGATCCGGTTTGCTACCCTACGCTGGGGAGAGAGGAGAGGGGGAGGTAAAGTGACAGGAAATTAGAGATATAAAAAGAAAGGAGCACAGATACACAATCAAAATCGGTCACAGGTGGCACAGCACAGTATCACTTGCAACTATAAACATCTGTCCGGGATACAGCCGCTTGTCCAAGTCTGTTGCTCATAGAAACTGCAGCAGTGCCCTCGTCGCCTTCCGCTGCGATGGCTTGTGATGTCGGCATTCTAAAATGAGTTCCTCTGTTAGAGGTCTATGGTCAAAACGCACTATCACGTGTACGAGCGATCGTCTCTGTAAATTGTAGCGAGGACAGTCACCGAGAAGATGCTGAAGAGTCTCCTTGCTACCACAAGGACCATGTGGAAGCACAAAATCTCATGAGGTAGGACACCGATCAAGAAAAAAGGAACAACAACAGATGTGGTCGTTTATTGAAATTGCTATTTGTTTTTAAAGTGTAATTCAGAACAATTAGTTACTGCAGAGTGTATTAATGTACACTCACGTTCCTCTCTGTATGCAACACAATGTTGAACATCCACATTTATCATGCATGCCTTCGACCAGTGTGCATTATTTGGATCGAAGCTGATTGAATCAAATGGCATGTTATTCATTTCCAGTTGCAGGTATAACTTGGCGGCTGATAGCACTAAGGACTATAGAAACAGGAAAGAAATTGACATTAGTTAGGTGCTTTCTTTTAATGCAGTGAAACCTAACTGATGTCCGAGTACGCATTCACAAGACGTGTGCACATGAACACGTCACTAAAATAGTTCGAAGCATAATACAAGCGCGCTCGCACGCGCACACTCACTCACTGACTTCTTAGCTGACAACACGAATAGCTGCACTTTGATCTGCGCAGCAGCTAGTTCTTTTTTTCAGAATCTGTCTGAGAAAAGAACAGCTTGGGCAATACGCGCACAGCGCGCATTGGCTCCACGCCGTACGCGAACACTCACCACCGCCGCTAAAAAACCGCCTAAAACAGAAGACAAGTGGTAAACCGTGCAGTCGACGCCGTACGCACTCCGACTTTGGCAAGACAGCAAGATTGTGGGTGAAGCTTCACTAGCTGCTTGCATATCGTGGCTGCAGTGGGGAAGGCCCCAAGCACGCGTCCGTGCGGAGAACCACAGATAACGAAAAGGAGATGGCTTCGCGGCAGCCGATCACCGCCGTGCTGCGCACCAGTGCACGTAATTCTTTTGTTCGGTATAAAGGTGCCACAGTACACGAAACACTCTCCGACGGACGCCCGAATGCTCTCGTATACACACATACCGACACACGCGTAAGCGGCGTAACTACGAAGAGCAAGACGGGTGCCATCACCAGCTCCGACGACAGTGGCGCTTCGCGAATCGCGAGCTTTGGCTTGTTTCACTTTTAGCTGATACGAACAGACGCGAGGACACTCTGGGCCGAAGTCATGGAGTTCCTGCATGGTCCCGCTTCCAAAGTGAGAGGTCGGGGCCGATCTTGCACCGCGACAGTACATTGTAGTCGGCGAGACGAACACATCGTCTATTCTATCGCTTTGAAGAATTTCATTGGCGCTCTGGAAATGTCTAATTTCGCATAAAAAAAGGAAAATTTGAGCAATATATCTCTCATTGGTCGTTTACTTCCAACGCATGTGTAAATTAAAATAAAATAAGACAGAGAATAAGAAACAGAAACTCCGTTTACGCTAGATGGAGGCTTGTCTCTCATAAACTCCCCTTTAAAAACGATGTAAAAATGAGGTTCGTCCTCCTTATTTCATCCCCATTTTGCGAGGGAGCAATATGGAGCACGGTAACCTTTTCTACACTACTGTAAGGGAGCACGGTTTTCAGGCACGTAGTCCCAAGGGAGGTCACAGCTCTTAGAATACCCTTCTCGGCTTATTTGCGTTTACAGTTTACAGATGCAATAGCTGAGTGGGTGATAACCGAATTCCACCTGAGACCGTTATTGTCTTGTTTGCCGGATTAACGCGCCGGTCTGAGGTGAAGGCCTGGTCACATTTATTCCGCAATGAGAAGTCGACACCTAGACCACTCCAGTGCTGAAACTGCTGGAGATATGGCCACAGTACCAATGCCTGGAGATCTTCAGTGAGAGGCTCCAGTTGCGGTGGCTGTCACTCCGCATCAGCCTGCTATGTAGTTGAACCAAGGCGTTGCTTGTGCGATGGGGCATATACTCGTAGCGCTACGTATAGTAACTGTCCCGCGCGAGGCCGTGCGATTCAGGTGCTTGAGATTGCGGAGAAACGCAATTGTTCCCATGCGGAAGCAATATCAGAAATTAAAGAGCGCGATGTCGGTTACGCAGCGGCTGCTTCCCGTCAGTCCACATCTCTAGAACACACAGTTTCGGTCCCAGTAGTCGCAGCTATTACAAGGCATTGCCAATGGTTATGAACGACATTTTAACACGTTTGCCGAAGGCAGTACCGAGATGCTAACTGCCAAATTCAACAGCCTCCCACAATCGCACTCTATTGGAGCTGCCTGCACTTTAATTAGTATTTCTGCTCAACATTCTAAACAGGCAAACTTTAACTGTCAGACATAAATTGAGTATGATACCTTCAAGTGTTCTATGATATCAGTGACTGTGGGAACAATCCACTCATTTGAACACATGAGGATTGGAAACATCAAGAACAGACGTAGGAGTTCCCCGCTGTCTCCCACTGGCCCTCCTAAATCTAGCCCAAAAAAGGAAATAACAGTGAGCACCACGAGCACGATGCGTTGCATTCTGCCGTGGAGTCATCTATACTAGGATCACCATATGTCATGTACAAAGACTTATGTGCGCGTGTCTGGTGCGGCGGACGGCCAGTGACCATAAAAGAAGAAAAATAATGGCGGGATTCGGCGCGAGCTCGCCTGACGCGGCACCTCAGCCATCAGCCAATCACGAAGACACACGGGTGCTGGGAGAGGGAGCAGAAGAAGAGAAGGCGAAAGGCGGCGTTCGAAAAGAAGAAAGGCCGGTGCGCGGATTGGACGAAGCGAGGTTGTCGGGCTCCGGGCCCGATCCTCAAGTCTTCAAGAGCACCGAGCGGAGAAGCGAGGCTGTCGGACTGTGGGTGCGAGTCTCAAAGACTTCAGGAGCGCCGGGCGGAGAAGCGAAGCTGTCGGCCAGCGGGCCCGAGTTTCATGACTTCAGCGACGATCCGGCCTCTGTTCTACATCCAGCCTTTAGTGTTTGTGGGTCCTGCAGTGACATGGTGCTGAAGGCAAGCCCTTTACACTTCCCTCCTGCGACTCCTTGGCCGAGCAGCGGATGATCCTCAAGACGCAAGTAGTGTCTTATCGTCTTATCCTCACGCGGCCGACGCCCTGCAACTGACTGGCCGTCGCAACGTCGCCCCGTACAGCCGCACCGACGCATGCCAAATAATTGTGACCGGTCACGAACTTTACTATTCTATATAATTATTTGTTGTGTGAGAACATTTAGAAGTGCATGAACATTTCTATTAGTCTTAGTATCTTGGTTAGCTAGTTTGTGTGCGTGACAGTTTGTGTTAATTATATGTTTATGTCTTCTTAACAGTCGGCTTCGTTGTTTCTTTTCCCCACTGCGAATTATTCTCAGTGGTGGCCACAATAATTCGAACCATGCAAGTGCAAATATACTCCCGGGTAAACAACCCCTCGTTGACTTAAGAAGACCAAATCATCCCACCATAGCATCAGTAAGAGTTCTTCAATGGAACTGCCGCTCTATATCCTCCGCTTACGTTTTCCTTCTTTATCTAGTTCGCCAACTAATTCGCGATGTTATGTTACTTAAAGAATCATATGGCTGTCGTCATATTACTATATATACATATATATATATATATATATATATATATATATACATATATATATATATATATAGGTTTTACTATATATAGCTTTCGGGCGTCTCGTTTAGATCGCCCTCGTACAGGCGGTGCGGTGCTCGCAATAGTTTAATCAATAAGTTATAATAAGGTAACGGTCACATTTGAACATGTGTGTTCAGACTGCAAAATTGTAAGATTGGATATTTTACTGCCTAATTGCACTGCGTTTACAATAGTTGATGCGTTTATCCCGAACAAAGTGCACTGATCACCTACACTCACTGTCCCAAAATTGTTCAAATCCAATGCTCGTGGCAGGAGATATTCTCATCACCCTTCTTAGGAAATGAAAACATATGTTTCCAGTAAGAGTTTCTGGAATTGGAGGAATAATAACAATCTTTAATGACAAAATTCAGGTCGAATTATTTATTACGAGGGTGGTTCTTATCTGCATTACACCTAAATTTCTCTTCTGCTCAGATGTCTAATTCTTCTTCGGACACCGTTTAGAATGGAACAAGTAGCGGTAATTTACACATTATGTTTGAAATTATGCTCTCACGTCGGGCTCCTATTGTACGACAAAGACGACCATTAATTATAAATCTTATGACAGCGTTAAATTCAGGGTTATCAGCGTTGACCACTTCTGATGAACAACGAAAGGCTGACTCTGTAGTATCGCTTTCCAATTCTGGTATTCAGCCCGCTTAGTATACGGCTTTGGCTGGCAGCTCGCCGTCAAACTCATCCTGGTGGAATGAAGCATGTACAGGGGCTTATAGGTGAAGAAAAGGAGCCTGAAAAAGTCTGCAGCATAATCATTCACTGGAAAATTAAATAGACTATAAATTCTATGCAGCTCTGTTTAAAAGAACTGTGGCATTAAGAAGCTCGCGAATACACGCAGTATAGCCGCGCGACTAGTGGCTCGAGACAATTTGCCTTTATTTTGGGGCATCTTTTACGCTCGGAAAAACACTTTTATGTAGCAAGTATTGAGCAACACAAACTTTTTTTTAATTATACAGTTTTACGTGCCAAAACCACGATCTGATTATGAGGCACGCCATAGTGGGGGACTCGGGAAAATTTTGACCACCTGGGGCTCTTTAACGTGCACCTAAATCTAAGTACACGGTGTTCGCATTTCGCCCCCATCGAAATGCGGCCGCCATAGCCGGGATTCGATCCCGCGACCTCGTGCCTAGCAGCCCAGCACCATAGCCACTAAGCAACCACAGAGGGTAACACAACGTTGTATCGGTAGTTTCTGATGTGGTTCTACAATTTTCTCATTTGCACTTTTAATTTAATTATAATAATTTAGATGTTTATTCATTAATAAGGACTAAATATTTAATTAGGCGGAATGCAAATGATATCCTGAGCATGTCCAAGCGATGACAAACAAAATTACTTTTGTTGTGTTCAGCAACATAGCCATTTGCATATCTTTAAAGTTTGACCCAAGTTATGTGAACCACCCTGTATTCGGGTTTGTTATAAGGTAAAGAAGAGAAATATCTACAATAAAAAATCATAGCGTCGAATAAAGCATGTTAGGCCGAAAGAGTTAACATACAAGTTTATTGGCATTTTAGTCGTATTCTACCAGGCGCATTCTACACACAAGACACTTTGTGTGGTTGAGCAATGAAAGGTATGCTGTAAATTATTCGTACTTTTTTTCGCAACATTTAGGCCACTTATAAGGTGATGGATTTTCCACTGGGTTAGTTGGAGGGCACCTGCATGAAGAAGTAAAAAAACAAGAAAAATACATTACATCCTGCACGCATGCTTAATGCCTGCGTTTATCAAGCCAAATCAATTAAAAAGGAAGCAAGCAGAAAACAATATTACACTGTATTCTAAACGTTTTCGATAATTAAAAGACCTTGGTGGCCATCTATATTGACAGAAGTACTTGATTATCGTTTACCAAGGACCACGTTTCACGGGCTAACAAATGTCAAGTGTTATCGCTCCGTCCAATACGCGCCATTCTGTACCTAAACTTTGTCGAATGTTATCGCTGGGTTTATCCCTTGTCTGTGGTCACCGAACCTAGCGTAATGAGATACTACGCCCGACGCAAATTGTGTGATATAGTACTTTCTGGAAGCCAAAGCAATTACGCTGGAACCTTCACCGAGTCATGTATGAAAGCCAACGCGCTTGACACACCGATCAGATTTTCATGATTGCCCCCTGTACTTGGGGTTGTCGTGTTTGAGTGTTGGTTTTCTGTGTTGGTTGTCTTATTCTTCTGCACCACTACAACGTGACATTATGACACGTTAATCTTGTTGGGACTGCACAGTCTTTGGCAAAGTCGGATGTGTGGCAGACACTGTACAGCTCCAAGGTCTACGAGTTCACTTTCCCGTGAAACAGCAGCGTATCTGCGTAGTGTATATGCGGCGCCAGAGGAGCCGCCAGTGTGTATGTCTTTACCGAGCGTGTGTATTTGTACGGCTAACCATTAAGTGGCCCTTCTTGTAGAGCTTTGCAGACCTTGGCGCCCGATTTTCTTGTATGAAAGAAAATTCTTCAGACCCCACCTGACGATCACAGTCGATGATAATGCGTTTATCATTCAATAAGTATACAGACAAAACGTAATGCTACCGTCGAAACGAGTTATGTATGATGTGTGTACTGCAGCGGGACCCTGTTCGAACCGTGTTCCCTCAGCAAAGGAGCCCGATGAGTTACCCATTCTACCATGGACCACCCAGCGACCCAGATAGACGGAAAAACGGTTAGATACATACAGACATACTACCCCCCCCCCCCCCGGAATGTGAAGTGAAGTGAATTTTTTTTGCCTTCTTACAAAGGAGGAGGAAGCCGGGGCTAAAGGCTGGAAGGCCTGACGAAGGCCTCGGCTCCCCTGTGCAGTTTGACATCATATAACGCATAACTGAAAATGTAACAATGCAAACACAGAATCTCAGATGAACATAGTTATCACAAAGAAGCAAATAACAAGCAGACATCAATAAAGTGGCGCTATACAAAACAAAAGTCAGAATCAATTAAATATTTGTTGGTTTGTTTTTTAAATACGCTCAAAGAAACACCAAAATTAACATTTGTTGACACCTTATTAAGAGTTGAAATTACCTGAAAATTTAATTTTTGTTTGCCATAGTTAGTACGTGTTTTAGGAACCTGGTGGATTTGTGTACGAAAATATTATGCGTCACTAGACACAGGATAGTTTTGTTTGTGTAATTTACTATTTTTGATATATTGCAGCAGACGAAAAGGGTAGACCTGATTCGCTTTAAGCAGATCATACCTGCAAAATAACGGCAACATGGACAAATATTTTGGTCTGTGCATGTGCATGGAGGATCCCAAGAATCCTAACGCATTGTAACCCAATTTTGAACCAGCTTCTTCCGTTCGGAAAAGAGCAAAATAGAGTGACTGCAGGGTCGATAATATCAGGCATCTCAGGTAAATTATATGGTGGGGATCTTAGAGAAAGAATTTAGGAGACTAAGAGAGAGGGAGGAATCTCTGCTTCGGTTGTTTATAGGGCAACTCCGCCAATTTTTTTACCATGTCAAGATAATGGAATTTTCAGGTTCCACATTGCAATACTGTAAGCGAAACCTAACCGAGCCGCCGAGAGAACCTCGTCGTGTGACGTCATGAGTGGGACACCAGCGGGGAAGGTGCGCAAGGCATGCCGGTCTCGCCCGCCGGGAAAACGAAGTGGCGAAAGCAGACGCTCAGTTAACTGGTGTCCGCGCCCGACTTTAGGGTGACAATGTCAGCTGCACCGGCTCCTCGGATGTGTCAAATAGTAACAGCTACGATTCCGAGGAATTCAGTAGCCACGAATCGCTGTTAGGAAATTTTAGGGCACAAGTTGGAACGAGCTCGCGCAAGACGAGTAATTGGAGATCACAGGGAGAGGCCTTCGTCCTGCAGTGGACATAAAAATAGGCTGACGATGACGATGATGACGAGAATGATGATGACCCGTTCTCAGGGAAGCGGTTTCGCACACTTACTATAAGATGTTGAGGAGCACTGCTTTGCGCTTTTGTAATCCCGGAAGACGACCGCTGACAGTACAATTAGAGCATGCACCGACCTGTGCATTGGTTTACATCGGCAGGTACAGCGACCACTCGTCATTCGCTTGACATATACTGCTAGCCGCGCATCAGTGACATCGAATAATAAGCAAAACACGAAAATTGAAGCATTTAAGCAGTCTTGCATCAGTCTTTGATGCGCTCATATGAGCAACCACACACCTTCGAAAGCAACGAGCTGGAGACGTTACAGTACGGGAGCGTTGTTATATGCTGCCTACTTATTATTCGTACCCTTCATGCACACAATTATTGTGTTGCGTAATATAAACGTAGATTAGGACTTCGCCTTTATGATGATTCATTTACAGAACGCGCAGTTTTTGCGGGAACGCCGTTGCTATTATTGACACCTTTGGCAGTCGAAAGCTGGCGGTTGTTTACACTTCCGCATCGGAGGGGCCTCCACTTGCTGCCCATTCGGGATACGAGGCAAATAATGCACTTTGGAATCAAAATATTGACTCAGCATAACAATACGTAAAAACACACCCATGTACGTAGTCACATTTAATTTTGGGAAGTGCTGGCTATTACGACTGGCAGCCTTCGAGAACGGCAACGTACCGATTTTGATAGTGCGACGTGCCGTCCGCTCCGGGCTTTTTGTGTGCGCACTGTACGAAGCAAAGAAAGGTTTACATCAATCCGCAGCGTCAAAACTGAACTACAAGAGCATTTTTGTTCATCCTAATGGCTTAATGAGCTTCATGTCAGATCAGGTCCGCTGGTAGTATAGACCCATGACCTCAGCGACTGTGATAGGCCTAAGCTAGACATCGGCTCAAACTCTGTGCGGATAGTGAGGGCTGAAGTCCCTGCAGCCAAATGCGAAACAACACTTGCCATCCATCGCTTGCCCGTCAACACAGAACCTAACTTTTTGCGACAGCAACTACTTACGCCAAACACAAGCTCTCTATCACTAGCTCACTCTTCAGTCCTTTCGTCTGCCATTCATTCCCAGCAAACTCTACGTATGCAGCCTTTTACGTCATAATACAATGTTACCAGTAGCTGAGGAGTAGACAAGGCAGGTGGTTCCAGGGAATTACCGAAATTTATTTCCAAACATCTGCGCAACTATCAAGCCTGATGATTTGAAGAAATGACGGAAGTGTGCAGAAGAACGCACTCATCCAATTTCGTTGAGATGCGTTGACGGCAAACAATCGCTGCGGTTGCCTTTTAAGCCACAGTTTCACTTAAAATCACTGCAAGGTAAGTGCAAGAGGCGCTCGACTTATTGAATATTCCTCGTTGACGTCACCGCGAGTACAAAAAAGGATTCGATCGCACCTATATTAAAGCCTCATTGCCATCGTTTTCGACATTTCTCCTGAACAAATGCCTTGGGAAGTGTTAACGCTTTTTGTAATACCCGGTTTATTGAATTAAACATTATATTACACAGTTTGTAGGATAGTGTGTCTGGATTGTGTCTATGATCTGTTTGGTGTTAAAACAGCAAGAAACTGTGGCTGCTACTTCATTTGAGCTTCGTTGTGTGCACTATAGCAACAGAGCCCAAGTGCTAAGCCTTCAAGTGTCGCTGTTAGTAAGCTAAACCTGTGCCAACAGTTGCGAGATGTCTTCAATTAAGGAAGCTGCAAATGCGCAACGGCCATTGAGCGCAGTAGTTAGCGGTTTGTTTTGATACATTCATATTTAGTAAGACCCCATCACTTAAGCTATTCGGTAATGAATCTCGTGCCCGCCACCTGCAAATCTGTCACAAAGTTTGAGCGTAGTTGTGCGAGTGCCCACAAGTCTCAAAGCTTGCGAATACTACCTCTCAACCTTCGCATGGTATAAACAGTAGCATAGATATGTCACGAAATCTGCTATCTTCGTAGCGAGCGGCTTGCGTGGTATCCGATAGCTCTTTTCTTGGTCTCTCTCAGACGTTCAAAGTCGGCAGCACGAGGCGTTAAGTACAACCACCGACGTCTTGTGAGCCCTCTCAAATGTATTCAGAGGCTAACTTCACTAACGCATTACCTCCTTCTGGTTCTCTGTATCTTCAGGCAAATGGAGTTTATGTCCCTTCTCACGCATTTCCTCAATTGCAAACGCTGGAAGTAGGATCATACGATCGATATGAAAATGAGCTCTCGACGTGGGCTAGTCGAGGGAAATTACCTAAGTTGACTCTAGCCGTTTCATTAATTGAAACACCGGTCAACAGTACGTGACCTTGTTTCGTTTAGGCAAAGGGTGACGAGAATTGTCGCTGTTCGCATTTTAATGTAAAGTGCGCTCTTCTCCCAGTTCAACCACTGTTAGGTGAGCAAGCCTATCTCGCCGTTTTCATGGACCGATCCGCGATGCCCAACCCATTGCTATCGCCGCAGGGGCGACTGGGTATGTACACTGAGGATGGAAGGGAAAAAACTGAAGGTTAAATGGAGAGAGTTTAACCAGATTAGGAGACCGGTTGGCTACTTTGAACAGGGGGGATTGGGGTAGGGGCAGAAAATACAAGAAAACAAGAGAAGATTTTAAAAAAAGAAAGGAATGCATCAGTTCATGTGCACTCAGTATATGGCCTGCGGCCACTTGGTTTGTGCCACTGGGTTTTAATTTGCGTTCTTATATCTGGCTAATACAAACATTGTCTTACTTATTGTAAAATTCAAACACTAGAGCCTTTATTTTTTACATAACCGTTCGCAACAAAACAGTTACACTATCCATACAATCATTCTCTCTCAAATCCTGAATGATTTGCATAACTTTTACGTCGACTGCTGTTTCCGTCGTAGTGCATGTGTTCATGAAGGCTCAAGTGTAGTGTTATCCTACCAGAAGTTTGCCATTTCACGGCTTGAAGTTAACGCTTCGACTCAGGAAAACAGTGACTTTGGTCTGGAAGCTCTACAAGATCAAAGCGCGCTGTATTTATCGGTGAATATTCAAAGCATCACGTTTCCTAGCGATTAGCTGGAGTTTTATAACTCTAAGATGATTGCAATGTTACTAGGAGTGCATATCTGTTGTAATAATTATTCAAGAACGCTTTCGCTGAAGCCATATTTTGAAAGACGCAGGAGCTATCTAAAGGTTGTACCCTACTCTGTGTAGTTGTGTTTCTTGCGCAAGATTTCCTACGTCTGTCGATTTAGCGTTCGTGGATATATGTGGGGTAACACACGGCTTATAGGAATAATAAAAAAGAAAGCTCCTGCACTTGGGCTTCAGCAGAGGCTTTAATTGGCAAGTAAGGTCTGAATTTCGAGGTTCCGAACGCCGTCAGTCAATGTGTCCTGTAACGATGACCTTCACTTCAGCTTTACCGCACCAGGATCGCATAACCTGCTAGCGAATTGATCCTTGTGCACCCGGCATCATTGACTAGCACTTGAAACCTCTTGCGTGGCATGTAGCGATATTGCCACATACTGAACCAATGTGCTCTCGCAAAGTTCAGTGAAGCATCAGCGCTTCTCACTGACTGTAGCATATATTGCCGATTACGAGGGCGCACAGCTTCATTGAGTCGGAAAAGTCTTATCGGAAAACCTAAGGCACTAGGCCGATTGTGCTAGTGTCATGTTTCATTACGATAGCAGTGGTAGAGATAATCAAGGCGAATTCCAGCCTTCGCTGTCTGCGTCCCCATGAGGTTTCGTATAAAGTCCAAGTGCAATAAAATCATATCACGCCTCGCGTGCCCTATTCTCTTGGTGCCCGATGAAAAGTGCGAGGCGGATGGTGGCTTGATGCGCGCGGACTTACCGCTCGCCACATGTTGTGCGTGCAAGGGGGAGGGAGGGAAAGGTGAGCGCGCGGTAAAGTCGTCAAGCGCGCACTAAAAGCAGGGAGACAAAGCGAGCCAGTGAGCTAGCGTTTCCTCACCTAGCCCGGCCATGATTGCGCACGGCGCGGCTTGGTGCGGCCCCGCGTGCCCTATCTTGGAAGTTAATCTGCGGCGGGAGCAATGCATTGGCGGTCTCAGATGGGTGTTGGCTTTGTGTGTGTCGTGTTCTCGCGCCTAATGTTTGATGTCGCGTAATCTTACATTTCGGAGACGACTTAGAACTTGTGGCAGCAGGAAGCGTTCGCTCGCCACTGCTGCCTCTCTTCTGTGACAGCGACTGATCGCTGTCACAGATATCTCTTCATGTTTGCCTGTGCACGTCTGACACCATGCTGGCTCAGTTTATTAGGAAGCAAATGTTCACTGCAATTCATACGTCCCATAAAAGTTCCAGGAGTTCTCTGATGCTTCGCTATCGTTATCAATGTTTTGCCTTTAGGGTCCAACTTCAACATTTTCTAATTGAACCACTGCGACACTGAATACTCAGATAAAGTGAACTCCGGGCAAATGAAACTCTCTTACACGGAAATGCCGGATAAACACAACGACGGTAACAAATTTGGTTGGCCATCCATAAGCAAAGTGTTAACGAAGTTCACTTAAATAACACGCTTTTTTGCTAGTGAACTTCGGTTAAACGGAACTACAGCCAAAACAACTATGTACTTCATGAGCCGTTATACAGCATAGAAAATGCGAGCAATGCGACAACCATGTAAAAGGCAAAGCTAAACAGTCAACGAAATCTAATCCATCAGCCAGTTGCAGTGCTGTGCAATCAACGGCTGCTATGCGGTGTTCACATTGCGTAGTTTTCATGTTCCGGTATTCATGATGGTGCCAGTCAACAAGCGAGTGCACAGACTGGTAACGCTGGCTAAAAGATTGACCTCCTGAAAGAGGTAAAGCACGGCGAACTTTGCATTGTGCAATTTCTCCTTTAAACGAATATTGAAAGTGAATACAGGACCCGGACAGCCTTTTGAAGCACTGGATGCGTATGCGTACTTCTAAACACAAAGAAATGGAGAAGGCACTGTTCAAATGTGGTCAAGCGTCTGTCAAGTGTGGATTTTTTTATCAGTTGCCTCATTTTGAAAATGAAGGCCGCAGAGACTGAATCTAAAGCGAATATTTTTGGCTCACGCATGAGTGATGATACTCGAAGAGCGCAATAACGTCGGCTTGTTCACCGCAGTGAAATCAAAACACTCCATGATTTTCAAATAGAACAATTCTTCTTGATTTTTGTGTCATTCTTTCAGCACTCGTTCTGCAGCGGACTCTGTGTGCATACTAGATGCGGCGAGGGTGGCATGCTGAACACTGGTCACAACCAAAAAAAAATAAAGCACCTCCAGACCATGACGAGCATCCGAAAATTCTAAACTATTAGGTATCCAATCATGTCGACAAAGACCAATAAAGGCACTGACACACAAACCGTCATGTCAGGGACCAGGAATTTAAACTCACAACCACGTGCTCTGGTATTGTAGTACCGTTCCACGCTGAGAAATAGTAACTGCGCATTATTGGAATAATAACCAGGTTAATCGCA